>NW_003554997.1:0-1563 GCF_000090795.2 Amphimedon queenslandica | reverse complement strand
AGGATCCCCCCTTTGGTCTCAGGCCAAATTTCGTCAAAATTGGCTGGGAGACAATTCTCCATTTTTATAATTTTTCCTGATACATATACATGTTCTTATGTACTGTAGCAAGTTTGAGCTGATTCCAACCAAAATTGAATTTTTTATGAATTTTGAAAGTTGCTTTAAAGTACTAGATCTATTGTGGTGCTTAAAGCTCATGCTTTTTAGCTAACTTAGCATGCTTTGTGGGAAACCCTTCATATTGTACAGTACATGCAGTTACCAGACTTATATGTACAGTACATGTATACTATATCCCAGTTGAGTTTGGGACAAGAAAAACTGGAATAACTTTTTATAGGAATGTGGGATAAGGGTGAGACTTTCACAGGTTCTTAGTCGCCAAAGTCCATCAAAATCTGTGAAATCTTGGGTCTCTCAGCCCTTGGGAACCCTGAGAACCGGGTTCTCCCTATAAACTCAATGGCATACCAAAATGACGTTTTATGACAATTTATCTACGTCATAGTTTACATAAGAACATGTGGTTGAGAGCGCAAACTGATAATTCTTGTTTTAAAAAGCTAACAGAGCAAGATCTTTTGATAATGATGGCCATTATGAAGACTAGTTGACCCCAGTAGCTGTTGTACTGCTTATCAGGAAGAGCAAGACTGTTTTAAGAGTGAAACAACACTGCTGCCATTCTTCCTATGAATATCATTATAATACATCATTTTGTGACGTAGCTACATTTTTCAAATTCCACGCAGCTGCTTCCACTTCCGTCCCAAACTGAACTGGGATATAGTATACCTCAGTATCATTATGTGATTATCTTGTGGTTGTTACTTATTGTTAAGGTGAGGGTAAGGACAGCAGTCCAGAGTACAGCTAATCCTGATGTTACTTATGTGTACAGTCCATACAGTAGGTGGGCCTCAGTCAGTGGCGTTATAATAGAAGGTAAGGGATAATAACTTTATATGAGCATTTGATTTATATTGTGTCTTTTCTATTTAACCTTTTTCTCCTTCTCTACTTTTTATAGTTCCTTCTGGAGGTAAGTGCTAAATATTATTATACATGTATAATAACCTGTTTAATCTTGTCTTTCTTTTTCTTTTATTTTTATTGTGTACCTTAACTACCTTCCTTATCCTTTGGAACAGCACCAAGTAAGATCAATACACTTTAAAAACCAATTTTATCATTAATTTCTCCTTTTCTCTCTCTCCATTCCTTTTCTTACAGCAATAATACCAGTTGATGATAATAATGACAGGACACTTGAGATTGTTCTTCCAACAGTTGTTGGGGCCATTGTTGTTGCAGTATTTATTTTATCGATTGTAATATTATTATATAAAATAAAGTAAGGAGAGAGGAGGGAATGATGTTTGGAGAGAGAAGGGGTTGAATAAAATGAGAGAAATGAGCTTATTATTGACATGGAGAGACAAGAGGATAAGATTTGTGTCCAGTGTGTGTGTGTGTGTGTGTGTGTGTGTGTGTGTGTGTGTGTGTGTGTGTGTGTGTGTGTGTGTGTGTGTGTGTGTGTGTGTGTGTGTGTGCTTGCTG
>NW_003554996.1:0-1563 GCF_000090795.2 Amphimedon queenslandica | reverse complement strand
CATGGAACAAAGTTATGAGCATTCTAACAGCGAAAGAACATAGAGATACTGTCTAAAGTCTTTTCTTGGAAGCATTAGAAGTGTAGAGAGAACCTTCATAAGTCTTAATAAGAACCCAGCTGTACTTGCAAGTGTGGTGAAAACAATTATAGGAATATTTTTACACTGTTACGCTTGTTAAAAGAAGAATTATCAGTTTGGGCGCTCGACCACATGTGCTTATGTAAACTATGATATCATAAACGTCATTGCGGTTAGCTTTGGTATGCCATTGGGTTTATAGGGAGAACCCGGTTCTCAGGGTTCCCAAGGGTTGAGAGACCCAAGACCTGAGATCCTGAAGTGGCATTGGGCGACTAAGAACCTGTGAAAGTCTCATTCTTATCCCACATTCCTATAAAAAGTTATTCCAGTTTTTCTTGGTCCACTCAGTTGGGACATATACTAGTACTTAGTGATGTCACGTATGACGTCACGTATAGACTGTGTACGTACGTGTATTATTATGCCAAAACGCCCCCGGATCTATAGATTAAAATAGCTACAGCCCACAGCATAAGCACATGCAGTGGCGGATCTAAGCGGTGGGCCTGGCTGGGCCAGGCCCACCCAAAAATTTTGTGCAGTAATTTAAAATTAACTTTTTAATAGTGATGGGCGATATTGAAAATTTTGAATCGATATGATAATTATCGATATTGGACAAATTTTAGTGATTATCGATATTTTTTGATACGATATTGACCACACCCAGTAACAGGGGCGTATCTAAGGGTGGGCCTGGGTGGGCCTGTGCCCGACCAACTCAACAGACCAAAACATTTTTTTCTTTTGTATATTAGTCCTTTTAAAAATATTGCTCACTTTATTATGATAGCAATGAGACAAGACTAGCATAGCTAATAGTTTTAGCCAGTGTAAATATAATGATGACATGGTAGAGACTTCCATAGTTCCATTTGGGCAATTGGGCTGCCATTTTTTAAATAATAACTACTACTAGCCAATCAGTTATTAGACTATTCTCATTAATTATTAAAGTAATCAAGTTGAAAATGGCTAAGAAACTCTGCTGAGTCTGTTTGAATGTCTTCCCAAGGCCAGTACTACTACTAATGAAGAAAATATAAGCACTGAAGTGCACATCTTAGCTTAATTAAAGTAATAATCGTAGTATTTGATTGACCACGCCCATCATGAATATTAATTAGCTCTGGAAATTTTTCGCGGCGCGCTGCATATTTTCTCTTCCGTGCCCAACCAACTCTCAGAGCTTAGATACGCCCCTGCCCAGTAATAGTTAATAAACTACAATAATAGTTAATAAACTATGATAAAAAGCGATTACTCAAACTATCATTAGTTTTTTGTTCAAAAATGGCCTCATATCTTCATATTTTGGCTTGATCCAGGTTCTTCTGACAGACAGCAACCATCCTGCCTTTGTATAGCTGCTTACAAGGTTGTTTTAAAATTAAATTGACCTAATTAACCACTGTTTATATAACTATTATTCTGGTTATGTGGGTGTGGTTATCATATCAAAATTTGAGCTTCAAAATT
>NW_003554995.1:0-1563 GCF_000090795.2 Amphimedon queenslandica | reverse complement strand
GATGATCACTTGTATTTCACACTATCTGGTGCCAATAGTACAGCGGAAGATTAATAATTATAATTTGATTACAATGCAACCTTTATTTCCATAGCATGGATTTATTGAGAAGTTTTACTTTTTTACATTTTCCCTGGAGTATTTTGTTTATTTGCTTCTACTGATGCTCTCATTCATACCAGAACCTAAATCAAGCGATGACTACCTTAAAGTTAGCCACTGATTAATTCATCCATTGCTTTTACTCTCAGTTTTAAAAGCACAAGCCTTCACCTGAAGAATCGGCATCATTCTTCTCCTCTGTGACATGGTGGTGGCTCAAATCGTAAGATGATTTTCACTTATTCATGATTTTAAATTTTTAATTAACAGACTAATGTGGAAGGGATCACGTAGAGTGCTATCTCATGATGATCTTTATGATATTAACTATGAGGATAAATCTGAAGTGACTTCTATCAGGTTTCAAAAGGAATGGGATAAAGAAGTGAAGAGATCAGGGTACATTATACTGATGTACTTATACCTTATAGCATGTGAATGTTATTGACAGGTTAGTATTTGTTCAAGGACAATCAAATAAACAATCACAGAAAAGAAGAGAACCATCTCTAGTACTTGCATTATTCAGAGCTTATGGATTAGACATTATTACTGGTGGATTCTACAAACTATGCTATGACATACTCATCTTTGTCAATCCTTTAATACTTAGGTAAATTCACATACATTGGTGAATGTCATAATGTTCCCTTGTAGATTGATGATAGCGTATATTCATGACAAGAAGGAGCAGGCTTGGAACGGATACTTCTATGCAGTGACAATGTTTTTTGTTGCACTGCTACTCTCACTCGTTTATCAGCAGTACTTTAACTCTACCTCAACCACAGGAATGAGAATAAGGACAAGTCTGATATGTGCAATTTATAAGAAAGTATGATTCCAACTAAAGATGACCATTATTAAAAACTTCAAAATACCCTGTACTGTAGCCCATGGTTTTTTTCCAAAAATGGCTTCGGAATGACTCCTGGTTTTTATTACAATTTCTGATACATAATGATGTACTTATGCTACGTAGAAAGTTTGAGCCAATTCCGACTTAAAATTTTTGAGTTATGACCATTTTTTTTAAACTCCAAATTTTCGAAAAAGTACCCTGTACTATAGCCCATGGTTTTTTTCCAAAAAATGTCTCCAAAATCACCCCCAATTTTTATTACATTTTCTGCTACATATTAATGTACTTATGCTACGTAGAAAGTTTGAGCCAATTCCGACTTCAAATTTTTGAGTTATGACCATTTTTTAAAAACTCCAAATTTCGGAAAAATACCCTGTACTATAGCCCATGGTTTTTTCCAAAAAATGGCTCCGAAATGACCCCCAATTTTTATTACATTTTCTGATACATACCGATGTACTTATGCTACGTAGAAAGTTTGAGCCAATTCTGACTTCAATTTTTCAAGTTACGACCATTAAAAATAAGCCAATTTCTGAAAATTAGTTAAAATACCATGGGCTATTATTTCTTGAAATCATCCCTAATTTTATGAT
>NW_003554994.1:0-1563 GCF_000090795.2 Amphimedon queenslandica | reverse complement strand
TAAGAAGAGTAAGTTCCATAAACTACGTAAAAATTGTACCATGTTTATTCAATGCAGTCAAAACATTTGTGAGCGTCTGCTTTTGATGACAATACTTTTTGTGTGTCATCATATAAGCCACAGAGTTGATAAAATCAGCCATTCTCGTTAATGTAAGTGGGCACAACTGCCTGAAACACTATTTTGAGAACCCTCTAGTATTTAGACCCAGAACTAATGAAAGTAATGGCATCAACATTAGTCCTAAAGGACAATTAGATATTGTATATATCATTAAATGTGACCCAATATGAGAAAACCAGGCTATATGCTACAAAATTGAAAACTGAGATTTATGGTTTTCTTAATTAAGCAAAGTTTTTCCTATCTTTTGGTCCTTCCATGTCATTTGACACATCTAGTGCTGAGTTATGCTTATTTATGCAACAAGAAGTCTAAACAAATGAAATTAAGTTACAACCATTTTTATCATTATTATCTTGCATTATTTACATGGTACACAACAAAAAGAAAGGTCTGTAAATGACGTCTTTTAAGTTATTTTAGGGCAAACTTGGTATCAAATGAAAGGAAATTTTATATATAATATATTTTTGGTATAATCTCAGTTTTGATAAGGTACCGCTGTCACAACTTTAAGAAGCCATATCTCAAATTGATAATTTCCGCAGATAGCCTGGTTTTCTCATATTGGGTCACAAATAATATATAAGGTAGTTTCAATGTCACATAAAAAGAGCCAGTTGCAGAAAATTTTTTATTTTATTTCACATTGTTGTAATTCAAAGAAAGACTGAAAACATTACTTTCTTATTTAGTACAAGGTTAGTGATTCATAGTTCGTTGAAACAATCAAGTGTTTAAGGAGTAGTCAAAAAAGAAAATTAAGGTTGACAAAATATCTTTAACAAGTTTTTGAAGATTCTGAAAGAAAGCAAGATCTTGCCTTTGCAGTGTAAAGCCTTTAAGACACCAATCGACAACAAAGCATGCAAATAGGTTTAGACTGATAAAAGGATGGATTACGTACTACTGATAGATAAGTGACAAAAGTAGTCATAATGACTAATTACTGACTGCATAAGTTACTTATTCTACGTTTATTCTTAATGATTGCTCCAAGCATTGGTCAAATGGGTAGGAGCTGTATCAATACAAGGGATGTAGATGTAATGAAGACAAAATATCAATGTTGAGACTGTCCAAAAAATGCTTTGCAAAGTATATTGTAGTCAAAAATCATTTTTTCTAAACATGACAATTGATGAATTCTGATGGCCATCAAAGTAATAAAGAGAATCATATTCAAAAATTATTTTCAGAGCAACAGTATGTCAGAATAGCTAGATGCCATGATTATCCTTGTTAAAACAGTTGTTCTTTAATTAGCCATCGGTGCATCATCAGCACCTGTGAAAAGGATTTTCAGTATTAGAGGAAAATTACATCAATCATGGTGTTATAGTATAAGAATTTGTTGCATCAGCAATAAGGACTGATAATTACATCATTTCTGGAATAGTTTCATTTGAAAAATAGCTAACTTACTTCAGGAAAAATGAA
>NW_003554993.1:0-1563 GCF_000090795.2 Amphimedon queenslandica | reverse complement strand
TGGTATATACTACGTGAAATGCACTATTATAGGTTAAAGGAGTTTAATGTTGTCTTTGAAGACATACAGTCAAAGAGGGTTGCCTTTCATGATGCATTAGTTAAAACTGGTAATCAGTACATAATGCATGATAACCTTGTGATGATAATGTCCTTGTATGTATAGGATCTAAGAGAGATTGGTCTCATATTCTAAGACAGAAAGGATGGTTTTGTTTCACTGGCCTCTCTGAAGAACAGGTCACATATCTATAAGTATAATAATCTAGATGTTTAAAAGTATATAATTGTAATATCTACATTTATAAAGCTGCATAGCTCCAAATTTTTGTCGATCAAAAATTTTGTCAAAATCTTGATTTTTTGTTAAAAATTAATTTTTTTCAAATTTTTATCATCTTTGTTATTGATCCACAATTTCTGCAGAACAAAAATTTTGTCAATTAAAAATTTTTCAAATAAAAATACATGATGAGTTTGAGGAAAATTTTGACCGAAGAAAATTTGGAGCTATACCATATTATTTTTTTTAATAATTTATAATACTTTATTGCATTGAAAGCATGTCAGTGTTAACTTTATACTCTGTTTAGGTTGCAATGCTAGAAAAAGATTATGCCATCTACATGAGTAAGACAGGTCGTGTCCCAGTAGTAGCTTTGAGAACTAGTGAAATTGGCTATTTGGCTAATGCAATACATTCAGTTATGAAATAATTATTATAAAAAAAATTTTAAAGTTTGTTTTAGATATAATTATCTTTTCTTATTATTCAATGACCAAGTTTTAAGAGTATTCAAAAATAATTTTATCATCGTCTTTGTCAATGACTTAAGGCTTCTATTGACCACTTGAGTTGGCTAAAAGGGGCAAGCTATGATGATGACATTAATGTCCTAGTACACAAGGGTCTGGCTTGCAAGACTGCTTGATCCCTTGTATCAGTGCCAACAAGATGTAAAGGAGTCTAATGGTAGAGTAGGGAATGGAGGAGGACTAGGTATCTCTGTAGACTGTATGTTTAATTATTTTTCCCATTGCCGGGTTGACTTGAGGATAGAGTGTGGGCCCGGTGTATGTAAAGGCCCCCATACACTAGGCAACATGTTGCTAGCAACATTTGTGGTTACTTCGATCTTGTAAGCAACATGTTGCCAGAAGTAGAACAGCCTTCTATTTCTGGCAACATCTTGCTTATGCACCTATCAATATTAGCCCCCACCCCTCCCGTCACGGGACAGGGTCGGGCTCAATACGGGATTTTCTTGTTTTTGACACCCCGAGGGTGGGGATTTGACGGGATTTGACGAGTCAAATGTGATAAAATGGCGCAGGAAGAAGAGACTGTAACTGTACTAGTTCACTTTTACCAGTGGGTCAGACCAGTAAAATTTCGTGGTGGGAACAAGGAAGCGTTAGCACAGTCATTTAAAATGACTTTTAAGGACGTACTACAGGCTAACGATATCGTATTTTTTCAGGTCAGTGCCGCCCGGTGCCGCGGCCGTTTCTGCCTTATAATTATTTGCTTGTGTATTGCTGCACCTATTTTCTTAGATAGGTA
>NW_003554992.1:0-1564 GCF_000090795.2 Amphimedon queenslandica | reverse complement strand
TAGTTATATTCCATCAGACTATCCCATTATCACATATGAGATAGGATATCATATCTTAGAGTCTGTCAACTGTTCAATGGTAGATGATGATGACATTGATATTCAAGCATTGAATCAATATAATGTATCCAGTACCAGTTCATTTATTAACATTACTGGTCTTAATGATGACACTTGCTATATTTTTGGCATACGTGGATATTCTAGTAGAGGACCAGGAAGCTGGAGGGTTATTAGTAATGAGACATTGATAAGTCAAGAAGTATGTATTGGGTCAAATGATAAAGGTACACTCGAATAAATGTTCTATTTCAGTAATCATTATCATTAAAGGAGCTGTTGATGGTGCTAGTATTGGACTGGGTGCAGTGGTTGGATTATTATTAATATCACTAGTTGTTAGCATCATTATTAACATCTACTGCTTTATCAAGTATGAATACATTAACAATCATAAAATACAATTTTTAATGTTGTGTATGAACAGGCATAAAACCTTTGATACAACCACTGTTAAGCAAACAAAGTAAATAAACACTCATTAAGGACAAGTAAATGTTTGCACATTACTATTGTTTATGATAGGTTTGATGATGATATACCAATGCAAGCCTGTGAACCATATGGCATTCACAAGACTAAAGATGCTACAAGAGAGGCAGTATATGAGTGTCCTGATGTCATTGTTAATGATACTGCTATTTATGAAACATAACTTATGAAACAGTAAAAACTAACAGGGCAATTTAATATACATGTACATGTAGTTTAATACACACTAGCTGTGTGGTACAACAGTATATGATGTTCATGAACTTGTTTGTTATGCACACATTTTGGATCTTAGTTTATTAAAGTGTAACTTTTATGATCACAGTAGAGTGTTATTGTAACTGCTTTCAATGTCCTTGTATCAATTCTAATGTTTGCAGTGTTTTTTATAGTGTTACTATCTAATCAAGTTACAGTAAACAATTAACAATAACTAACAGAAACTGCTGTATAAAGAAAGTGCCTAACTAGGAGCTTTTGTCAAGTTCTGTGAAAAACACTAGCAAGACTGAAAGTATCTCTTTCAATGCTTGCCAGTTGCCACTATACATAAACCTAATGTTAATTTGCTTTCAAAGATTAGCTCATTCCCTTATGAGGTTCAACTACTTTTCTTTAAAATTGTAAAAATACACATCTACAAAATAAAACAACCTCATTAACCTATGATGACAATTATAATAATATTTTCTAATATCTATTTAATTTTGGTTTAGCTTTTTGTTGTGCTTTGTTTCTGGTTTTTGTTTCTCTTTTTCTTTCCTTATGAGCTTTCCCTTTTAGTCTCTCTCTTTTGTCCTGATTGTGTCTGTTTTCTTGTAATAAATATTTAAAAAATAAAGTAATAATAATAATAATAATAATAATAATAATAATAATAATAATACATGTATAAAAATAATAACAACAACAATGCAAAACAAAGATACAATAGTGAAAAAACAAGATACAGGGTCAAAAATTACTAAAATATTCGAAGACAAAACAGGAATGTATTATACATAATGTATGT
>NW_003554991.1:0-1564 GCF_000090795.2 Amphimedon queenslandica | reverse complement strand
CTGTATATACATGTAATTACATGTAGTCTATTCAGTAAAACATTATAATTATCGCATACACAGTTCATACACATTATATGACATTATATGGGATCGTAGGGATGCATGGTGCAAGCCAGTTAATTGTTTATTAGTACAGGTCTTAACGGCATAGCTTGTCCATATCCTATACGGGTGAATTACAATTGAACAAGACATACATAATGTCACAAGCAGCATGCTATATTATTGATGTCCTCATGTTGTGTAGAAAGTTTTAACTGATTCTGATGAGAAATTTTACTGTTAAAGTTATATGACTATTTTTTTAAATGAGTAAGTTCTTGAAAAGTACATGTACCCAAGGCTATAGACAATGGTTTTTCCAAGAAATGGCTCTGAAATTACCCCCAATTTTTATTAATTTTCTGATGCATATTGATGTCATTATAATAATAATTATTATTATTATTATTATTATTATCATCATTATTATTATTATTTTATTATTACAAGAATTAGAATTAAGAGGGAGAGAGAGACAAGATGTGAGAAAAAGGGAAGAAACTCTTGATTATTATTATTATTATTATTATTATTATTATTATTATTATTATTATTATTATTATTATTATTATTATTATTATTATTATTATTATTATTATTATTATTATTATTATTATTATTATTATTATAGAGAGTAGGTATTATTATTATTATTATTATTATTATTATTATTATTATTATTATTATAGTAGTAACAGAATTAGATACAATGAGAGACAAGAGAGACAAAAAGGGAAAGCCCATAAGGGAAGAAAAATAGAAACGAAAAATGGGGACCAACCAAAAAATAGGAAAATAAAATAAAATAACATAACAATAATATTATAATAACAAAAGAATAACAAAATAAAATGACAATAAAATAAAAATGAAACAAAACGTCCTACAGTTGGCCATCCACCTCAGGGGACAAAATGGAAGACCGACCCAACCACATCTGGGCATTGGACTGCCACAAAGTCACAGATAGTCTTTGAAAAAGATGAAGAGTGGGTTCAGAGGGAGGGAGACCAAACAGGGTTCCAAGATGATGACCGAAAGCCCGGAAGATTGAGATGGCAGTGGAATTTCAGCCCCCAAGAGACTCAACTGCCAGTGGAACAAATTCAACTCCAACACGATGGCAATTATCAAAATGGACGACCCGTTTATGGTGTTCGGTGTATTATTATTATTATAAGAAAGACACAAAACAGACAAAAGGGGGACAAAAAGGGAGGACCCTCTACATAGAAAGGAAAAAGAAACAAAAAACAGAAAGAGAAACTACATGTACAACAAAAACAAAGTTAATTGAAACCATCTACCACTGATGGGGGAGTGGTAGATCGACATAGCCACATCTGTGCATTGAAGCGCCAGAGAGTTATAGAGAGTCTTTGTATGAGATGGCCAGAAACCTCTACAGGAGGGAGACCCAAAGGGGTACCGAAATGAAAGCTGATCTTCTTGATAGTAAGTTAGTAACCAAGGCATCATTGCTCCAACCACCTAAAGACTCCATAGCGAGGGGGATGAA
>NW_003554990.1:0-1564 GCF_000090795.2 Amphimedon queenslandica | reverse complement strand
GAACGTATTCAATAATGGTAATAATAATGATAATGATATTGTTCACCCCTTGTCTCATAATAATAATAATAATAATAATAATAATAATGATAATAATAATAATAATCTTGTTTCCTTACTTTTTTCCCAATTATTTTCCTGTACCAAAAATTAACATCACAATTTTAGACTTCAATTGAACATTGATTTTTAAAAAATTACTCAACAATTTGAATGCAGTTTACCAAGAACTAGTAACTACACTTAAGTTTACTTTTTAAAATAAAAGTCTCCTAATTTGCAACCATTGATAGCAAAATTCGCTTTATTCAGTTTGTAGCACATTGAAACATCAACGGTAATTACTTTTCTTTATCAATATTTTCATGTAAGTTCATGCTAATCCAGAAATAAAGACAAGTACATGATAACTTACATGTCATACCTTATAGTTTTAATTTAGTTGCCAAGTTACACAGTTACAGCATGAATACAGCATACACTTACCATCCAATTTTAACATAATTATGATAGTTACAAAGTTACCAAGTTACTGAGTTACCAAGTTACTTATAGTTGCCAAATAACTGAGAGTAACCCATGCAGTTCCCAAAGTTACCAAGTTACCTGAGTTACCAAGTTACCAAATTACTGAGTTATGAAGTTACCAAGTTACTGAATTACCCAGTTATACTGAGTTACCAAGTTACTTACAGTTACCAAGTTACTGCGTTACCTATAGTTACCCAGTTACTGAGTTACCAAGTTACCTAGTTACTGAATTACCCAGTTATACTGAGTTACTAAGTTACTTACAGTTACCAAGTTACCAAATTACTGAGTTACCAAGTTACTGAATTACCCAGTTATACTGAGTTACCAAGTTACTTACAGTTACCAAGTTACTGAATTACTTAGTTATACTGAGTTACCAAGTTACTTACAGTTACCAAGTTACTGCATTACCCATAGTTACCCAGTTACTGAGTTACCAAGTCAGTTACCTAGTTACCCAGTTACTGAGTTACCAAGTTACCTATAGTTACCAAGTTACCAAGTTACCAAGTGACCAAGTTACTGAGTTACCGAGTTACTTACAGTTACCAAGTTACTGAATTACCCAGTTATACTGAGTTACCAAGTTACTTACAGTTATTACTGAGTTACCGAGTTACTTACAGTTACCAAGTTACTGAATTACCCAGTTATACTGAGTTACCAAGTTACTTACAGTTACCAAGTTACTGCATTACCCATAGTTACCCAGTTACTGAGTTACCAAGTCAGTTACCTAGTTACCCAGTTACTGAGTTACCAAGTTACCTATAGTTACCAAGTTACCAAGTGACCAAGTTACTGAGTTACCGAGTTACCGTCCAGTTACCCAGTTACCTTACTGAGTTACCAAGTTACCCAATTACCAAGCTAGCCATCTATCATTTGACAGTTATAGGTTGATAGAGCTATGGTTCCTAAGCATCATATATCTATGCCCATAAGTCACAATAAATAGCTCCAAGCCAGAGTAGTCAAAGTGACTAAAGTTACTGGTAACTCCACTTTTTTATCTTACATATGGATGTCC
>NW_003554989.1:0-1564 GCF_000090795.2 Amphimedon queenslandica | reverse complement strand
CCTAACAAAGAGAAGAAGGATTAAATCAAAAAATATACAATGTAATAGTTAATTATCACCAAATCCAAAAGAAGGTGTAGATAGAAATTCTCCTCCATTATTACTCAGTGATACATTAACAATAAATGTATTTAAATTATTAGGTACAGTTATTACTCCAGTAATCATCAGTTGATCATTAACTTGTGTTGATATACTGGTACTGTCTTGTATCTCATTAATAATATTCAGTATATTAACTGTTATATTGTTAGGATGTTCACCAAAGCATAACTCACTGACCTATAAATAGAACAGATAAAAATAGTATTATGTCTATAAATAGAATAACATTCGCTATGCATGCATTTCTCATTGTGTGATGAGCTTGCAATGAATATACTTACATCAATACTGATATTCAATGATATTAGTTGTCCATCAATTACTGGTACCACTGATACAGGAGGAGTAATGAGAGGAACTGAAAGATACACTGTGAACATATACATGAAGCCATAGTAGGACTAACCTGTTTCATAATAAAAACTGATATTATTAGATGAACCTATTCCAACATCATTAATAGGAGAAACTGATACATTATTTAATATACAAGGATCAGGATTAGTAGCTGATAATATAATACTCTTGTTAGTAGTAGTAATGTTCACTAATCCATTGACTATATAGTATCCAGTGATAGGTACATTATCCAGTGTATAAGGAACTGTCCATGTTAATAATACACTGGATCCATTAATAAAGGTATAATCCAGATCAACAACACTATCTAATAGACCTGGAGGAGAAATGATGAATAATGTCACAGTCACAAGTGCTAACCTTGTATCATTAGTATTGCTGTATTACTGAACACTATTTCAGGAGGTACATCAGTACTAGCTCTACATCTCACTTCAGTATTATTATTATATTCATAAGCTATTGCTTGTAGCTCTGCACTTCTAGTACCACCATTATTACTTGTTGTTACACTGAATCCTTTATCCATATTAGCTTCATCAGTAGCTGGTGTATTATTAACTCTGAAACTAAGATCATCAGCAATGACTTCACAAGAGAAGACAACAGTAGAGTTGAGTGTTGTATTAATAGACACTGGCTGTACCGTTATATCTATAATGACAATAAAATGAATAAATCAGATACAATCTACTTACTAGCACAATATACATATTGCTGCAGCAAAAGAAGGAAAATGAAATGCAGCATCTCGATTTTTAAAAGCCTATGCCAATGGTGTAGGTTTTGAGCTTGACTCTATAGCTCTTCTTATTAAGGTAGACTGAGCTAGCAATTGCTTTTCTTTGCAGCCAACAGTGCAATTATTTATTAAAATAAGCTATTTAACCTTGATAAAATAATGATTACTCGGCATTTTTAAATTTTGATTTCTATGAAATTGCATAAAATTTTGATTATGATTAAAATCAATTCCATAAAAATAATATCATTTACATCGTTAAAGAATCAATATACTAAAATTATTAACCCATAAATTAAACAACGAATTGATTAAGAGCGATATCAGAGGGAGGGACAGGATTAGGTATTCTTGCTT
>NW_003554988.1:0-1564 GCF_000090795.2 Amphimedon queenslandica | reverse complement strand
TGGAGACACACATTGACTTTGAGAGACTATTAGAAGAAGTAAATAATCCAAACACTATCTCTTTATATATCTCTATCAGTTAGGATCAGAAGCAACCAATCTTCCTGATATATCACAAGGTATACAGTCACGTGACACTACTTACTGATCACGTGATCACAGGTTGGTCTGATAGTTTGAGACAAGCAATAGATCATGAAGCAATGAGTCTGTCTCAGTCTCCAGAGACGTTTGGTACATGGCTACTGATTAATAAACTAAAAGAAACAAATGATGTAATACTGATGTAATTAGTGTATAATTAGTATTGTTACTATTATTAGGATAAGGTGATTAATGAGGTAATTAGTGTGGGTGTAGTATTACGAGATTTGATGTATATTAATTATCAAAATTTAATTGAATTATTAATCAAAGTAATAATAATTAATATTATTATTACTCTTTCTCTCTCAGTATATTTCATTTATTAGTTTATACAGTATATTTAAATTACATACAGCTGGACTAGTATTAATACATGAAATATTGTCCAAGTAAATATTATGTATAATTAATAATATGCCTCACTCTCTCTCTCTCTCTCTCTCCCTCAGTTCTTCAAATATGAAGGAAACAGTTTGTGAATATTTCATTACATCATTAGTCTCCTCCTCCTCTCATGAATTACCAGCTGGTATTATTAGAGTATTACTATCTCTTTCCTTCAGTCAATATAATGAGTATAATAATGATAATGGACTCAACTCTACTGCTCAATGTAGTGACAATATTCTAATGGAAACTGTTCACTTGCTTCTGATCTCTCCATTCCTCTTCTGGTAGACACCATAAACAAAACGCTTTCTTTATCTGACTGCTGTAACTCACCAGGGCATTAAGACTTGTAGATCTACACTCCGTCACGCCAGCGTAATTTCCCCATCCTACTCACAAGGGCTAGCGTGCTTCTCTTAAAATCATGTCAGCCGACGAAGAAGACGTAATTATAACCGAGAAAGACCTCGCTGCACTCAAGAGCGACGTCCTGAAAGAGAGTATTGAAGATATAAGCAGCCAGCTAGGCGACCCGGGGAGATACTTCGCTAGCTTCAAAGCGAAGGAGATCCTTGACAGAACAGATTGCGAGACTATAAAAGCACAAGTTACAAGCGTGGATAAGGCTAATGTCTTTATCGATACCATCAGTGGACGTCGTGGTAGAAAGGGAGAACATCCATACGACGTTTTTGTTGGTGCCTTGAAAAGGATGAAAGTCCATATCCACATCGTTAGGATTTTAAACCAAGCCTTGGCAAAGAAGATAGCCGGGCTTAAAACTACGAAGAGAGTGCAAAGTGAGACTTGTTGTGTTGCTTTTATTTATTTTTGTTTGCTTTGCGACGCTACACATCTCTACATGTACATGCACATGTACATGTATTTCTCGTACCTGCTTACTCACTCTTGATCTTTCTCTTCCTTTATTTTCTCATGTTTCGATGTACGTGAACATATACTTACTTAATTATGTACTCTCTCTCTCCCTCTCTCTCTCTCTCTCTCCCCCTCTCTCCCTCTCTCT
>NW_003554987.1:0-1565 GCF_000090795.2 Amphimedon queenslandica | reverse complement strand
TATGCAATACAAGCTCAGATTGTGTGGAATATTTATGAGTTCTGTGATGTCCCTACATGTTTCTATTAGAACAAGAGGGAAGTGAGTGCAACAATTCAGTTCTCTGCATATTCTATATAATAATGTAATGATCTGTAATGATGGATTCTTTATTAGTTTGTGTTGATGTCATTCATGGTTGTTGTTGATTTTGTCATTTGCCAATTTTACTTATGAGCAACTAGTAGATCCTGCCTCTGATTGATTTTATCAGCAATTGAGTTTAATTCAGTGTATGACTAAAGCCCAACATACACTATGCAACATTTGTTGCAAACAAAATGTTGCATGCAACACAGTTTATATAGGAGTCAATGGAGCTTGCAACATGTTGCATGAAATAGAACTGTTTCCTATTTCATGCAAAATGCAGCAAGCTCCATTGACTCCTGTATAAACTGTGTTGCATGCAACAAGTTGCAACATTTTGTTTGCAACAAATGTTGCATAGTGTATGTTGGGCTTAAGCTTATTTATTGTGAAGAAAAAGAATGCAGAATGTTAATATAAAGCTAATCTAATAGATTTGGTATAATCAATGATAGATTAGATTTATTGTATAAATCAATGATAGATTACAATTCTTAAATATAACAGAGAAAAGGGGTGGAGTGGACTGGATCATGGATGACAGGAAGTAACCTGAAAAGTTGTCATTTTCTGAAGTGGACTAAATCAACTCATGGTACATAAAATTTATTATAAATAATAATAATTAGACTATTACTCTTGATTTACAGGAAAAGGTAAATAGATCTAGTCCTAAAAATAATATCAGTATTATACTCGTTCATTTTTATTAATCTGCCTATGATACTAAAAACACAAACTCTTCTTTACAACACAATAGGAAGTAAGTACTAATCTATTTTAATTTGAGATGCTTGTTTACATGTGTATATATTGTCCTTTCTATCTTTAATTTCCTTTGTTGATCTGTGATACACAAACTCTTTTTTTCAAACACAATAGCGGGTAAGTACTAATCTATTTTAATTTGAGATGCTTGTTTACATGTGTATTTATTGTCCTTTCTATCTTTAATTTCCTTCGTTCATCTGTGATACACAAACTCTTCTTTGCAACACAATAGGCAGTAAGTACTAATCTATTTTAATTTGAGATGCTTGTTTACATGTGTATTTATTGTCCTTTCTATCTTTAATTTCCTTCGTTCATCTGTGATACACAAACTCTTCCTTGCAACACAATAGGAAGTAAGTACTAATCTATTTTAATTTGAGATGCTTGTTTACATGTGTATTTATTGTCCTTTCTATCTTTAATTTCCTTCGTTCATCTGTGATACACAATCTCTTGTTTTTAACACAATAGGAAGTAAGTGCTAATTTATTTTAATTTGAAATGCTTGTTTAAATGTGTATTCATTGTCCTTTCTATCTTTAATTTCGTTCGTTCATCTGTGATACACAAACTATTCTTTACAACACAATAGTATGTAAGTACTAATCTATTTTAATTTGAGATGCTTGTTTACATGTGTATCTATTGTCCTTTCTATCTTT
>NW_003554986.1:0-1565 GCF_000090795.2 Amphimedon queenslandica | reverse complement strand
TCCTACTCTCGTGATGCAAATTCTATTCTACATTGTACTTTTAATGTTCTTATGTAAAACTTATGAATCGAATCACCTTGCAATGTAGAGTAGAATTTGCATCACGAGAGTAGGATTTTCATTTTGTATTTTCGTTGGTCGTTCGGAATCCTACTCAGTCTTGTTTTTTTTAATTTTTTATGTTCTTGTTTGTGTTGATTTTTTTATAATATTTATAATATGTTTTTAGTTGCAACTGTGATACTTGTTGATTTTACACAAACAATAATTTTCTTTATTAATGTTATGACTTTACAGCATTTATAAGAGACAGCAGTCACAGCCTGAAATAGATATGCTGAAGGAATATCTACTATACTGATGAAAAGTGAAATTAATACTATAGTCTTGACTTGAATCCTTGTTCAAGAAGCTCCATCTTCCCTAGCTATCTATTCCTGTTCTTCCTGATGTCAAAGTCATAATCATTGCATTATTATAACATTAATTGTTTTTAAAAATAAAATAATTCATTAAACACTTGATAAAAGAATAATATGTAAGATTAATACCTTCTTTTAGCTGGAAACCTCCACTAAGTATTGCAATTGATTCCAAGCATAGCTAGCCTAGCTAGGTTAAAACAATGATTGCTTTTCCCAGTTCTGAGATCTGAGCATGCGCGACCACGCCCAAATTTTGGAGCACATGCTTCTATAATTAACAAAATGGCGACGGGAGGTAAGTTGGCCTGATACAGCAGCCATAACGTCACTTTTTCTTATCTTGGAGAATGATTTTAGGGGACATGGATCCGCGCATATACTGTTGGAGTAGAGTGGTGTAAGAATTATACTTCTAGCACGAGTCAAGATCGAGATACAGCTCGCCAACTGAATTGCCAGGACTTTCTTGATGATGATGATGAAGATGAAAAAAGGTGGCTGAACAAAACGGCCGGTTCGCCGATTTTTGGTTTTCTTCTTAGACTAGGTTTAGAGCCACGCTATTAGTACCAATGGAGTCCTCTGGTCAAGATGAGGTCCTCTAAGAAGTCTGGTAAGCATAGGAGCTCGTTTTCCTGGTATAGCAAGGCTGCAAAAGTCATGGCAGCCATTTTGTTTGGGGGTGAATCCTACTTAGTAACGCTACCGCGTTACTAATAGTACAGGGACTTTGGCCCAATTTTGGAGCAACTTTAAAAATTTGTAAAAAAATTTAATTTTTTTCAGAATGAGCTCAAACTTGCTACACAACATAAGAACATGTATATGCATCAGGAAACATAATAAAAATGGAGAAATCTCACCTAGCCATTTTTGGTAAAATTTGCCCAAAATCCCTGTACTATAGTACAGGGATTTTCGCCCAATTTTTGGAGTAACTTTAAAAATTTGTAAAAAAATCCAATTTTCATCAGAATGAGCTCAAACTTTGTACACAACATAAGAACATGTATATGTATCAGGAAAAAATTTTTAAATGGAGAAATCTTACCTAGCCATTTTTGGCGAAATTTGGCCAAAATCCCTGTACTGACAAGGTACTGTATCCATAGACAAGAAGCTACATAAGCACTATGCTAA
>NW_003554985.1:0-1565 GCF_000090795.2 Amphimedon queenslandica | reverse complement strand
TTGATTGGACACTAGTCTCATCCATTACACAACTCAATAACACTGAATATCGTATTGACTGCCTCATAACTACTGATATAAATCCTTCAACTGATGTTTACTGGTTAGTGAATGGAGTGATGAAGAGTAACTCAATGTATACATCAATTGATGTTCTGACATACAATAACACACTACTGGTATATCCTGATCCACTAGGAGTGTCAGTTAATGGTACCTGTATAGCAATAATTGGAGGAGTCAACTACAGTCAATTTGTGATATTACATGGTATGATGGTATGATTATACTTTAATCAATAGTAGATACCTTTGTCTCTTTTTTAGCTCCTATTGGTCCTCCAAATAATGTGCGAGGGTTTATATTAAATGCTAATAGCATCAAAGTGAACTGGACCAATTCATCAGAGGCTAATGGATATGTGATTGAGTATACTACTGGAGGTGTAACCAGGAATGCAGTATCTACCAGCGAAGATGAAATTGTACTAACAGATCTCTCACCAATGAGTACCTATGCCATCAGTGTGTACTCATATATAGACCTTCCTTCAGTTAATGGTACAGTAACAGTATTAAGATTTGATGGTGAGTTATTATCATTGAGAAAGTGTACTTGATTTATGTTCTAGTTCCTAGTCCAGTAACTAGTCTCTCAGTATCTAATGTCTCAACCACTGGTATTACAGTGAACTGGACTATTCCCAGTAGTGACAACTATGTAACATACTACACCATCTCCTACACTCCATCTTGTCCCCAGTTATTGTCAGTGAATGAGACAGTCTCTGTTGCTCCTCATCAGTCCACTACAACATACAGTTATGCATTAATAGGTTTATACAGTGGTATGAATTATACTGCCACAGTGAGAGCTGGTAATGTACTGGGAGAATCTGGCAATAGTTTAATTAAAGGAAAGACAAATTTTTCAAAAGGTATGTACGTAGTTTTATTGGCATTAACATCAGCAGTTGTTTTTATAGCTCCTACTGGTGTAGCTAATTCTCTCTCACTTGTACAACCAGGTAATAATCTCACTTGGAATGAAGTCAATTGCTCTAAACGTAATGGTCTAATCACAGGCTATATAGTGATGATCAGTAACAGTAGTATCACATACAACCTCACCAGTACTGGGAGATATATTATATTGAATGGTCTAGTATTTGGTACTGAGTATAACTTCAGTGTAGCTGCTGTCAATTCTATTGGAAAAGGTCCTTTGAGTGATCCTATTGCAGTAGAGATTGGAATAGGTATGTAATTATTATACTACATCAGTTCTGTGAAAATGTGTCTTTATTTATAGTACCTGGTCCAGTCGGTTCAATATCCAGTATCATGGACACTACATGGGCTGTTATCTCATGGAGTGTACCTAGTTATATTCCATCAGACTATCCCATTGTCACATATGAGATAGGGTATCATGTCTTACTGTCTGGTAATTGTTTGATGGCATATGATGACGAGTACATTAATACTGAAATATTACAACTTTGTAATTCAAGCAATGGCAATACATTTATTAACATTACTGGTCTGAATGATATGTCTTGTTTC
>NW_003554984.1:0-1565 GCF_000090795.2 Amphimedon queenslandica | reverse complement strand
TAGCTAGAAAATGTCATTTGCTGTATCAAAGGTAAGGAAGGCACATCAACAGAAATCTCTGTGCAATCAATGATGGCTCTTGTTGATAATAGAGCTTCTTGAAGTATTGTGGCATGTTTGCTTGAACCGTATCTCTACAAGGTATTTCTTTAAGTTTAACATAAAGAAAACTAATCTATGTAATACAAATGCGTTAAACAGTGGAAACAGATATGCCAAAACGATATACAAGGTCTTCCTCAAAAAGTCCTAGCTTAAGGCGTACCAAAACCATAAACAACTCTTCAGTACGTGAAAGTAAACGATGTCGTCCCTGAAGGCTTTTTGTTTTTTCCCCAATAATTTTTTTTGTTTTTTCCCCAATAATTTAGGCAGTTAACGGCCAGCCCCAACAATTTGTATAATGCCATTCATGTAGATTAATTACAAAATCCATTATAGAATTGAATTTTAGTATCACTGTTACATATATTGGAGAAACGTAATGTAGATATATGTAGCTTTAATTTGAGAACTTCTATCTCAGCTTCTAAATTTACTATCCTTGTGTCTTCTACATGAAAATCTACTTGCACTTCAATATCATGAGATTTAGCTGCCAACAGCTCTATACCCCTTTGTTCTTCACTATGATGGTCAGCAGAGTCATGATTCTCATGCAAAGGCACAGTTACTCTTTTAATAGGAGGCCTATGCTGCTTTTCTGCTTTTGCTTTTTCAGGCAGCTTAAGTGTTGGATATTTTCCAGGTAGTAGATATCTGCCTCTAGCAGAATTTGGCTCAAAATGCCCTAGAATTACCATTTAAAGGTAGATTCTTCCTTCCAATCTTATGGATCCAAATTTGGAGAAGCTTTTTGTCCTTCAGTGGTAGTCTGTAGTATGATAAGTCTTTCTTCCTATTAGACCTGTTTGAGCATCCAGGAACGACACAAAAGGTGACCATTGTTGTTACAAGAACTATGCCAGAACAAGTTACTAGCAAGTCCCTGCTGCAATAATTACGCACTTGACCGCTTGCCCACCAAGACCCAACATGAGTGCTATTCTTTATAAGAATTACAAAGCAAGTATTGATGTGTTTATTTGTACATGTACTCTCATCTAATCAGAGGTTATACAATGTACTCATATCTTTGCTCCTTCTCTCTGTCTCACACACGCAATGTGTTCATGTAGATATACTTAGGGCTAGGAGATAGTACTATCACTATCACAATTATTTTGCTCTCAAAATGTCACTATAGTGCATATATCACAATATTTTCCCCTTTACAATGACATGCTTGTTTAAACAATGAAAACCATAAGGAACACTAGAATAACAATAATAATTATTGATGCTAATACTATACCAAATAAAGTTATTGAAATTAGCCTGGGAGAAACACTATCATGTTCACATTGCTAGAAGAAGAGGAGCACTTTTCTCATTAGCTACGTGTCCAACAAGGCAGTAAGCTCATTCACAAGGAACTGATGTCACCCGAAGAGCAGAGTAACATGCTGCAGCTGAGATTAAGAGGGGTATTTTCCTTTGTTTTCTTTACACCACTATAACGCTGA
>NW_003554983.1:0-1565 GCF_000090795.2 Amphimedon queenslandica | reverse complement strand
TATAGATAAAATTGTACATGCATTATAATATAATATATAAATAATAATTATTATCATACAGTGCATACACAATAAGGATATGTACATGTACATGCACTATAAAATGAATGACTGTATTCCTGTACCTTGTGCTGCTATATAAGCATCCCGTCTATTGTAGCCCTATAATAAAGAACAAACTGATGAACAATTAAACATAAACCACCTTTTCACACTCTGTAGATCTACACTTCATTTCTTTGTCCTTTATACTCATCCACTATCTATCCCTTCAATTTATTTCTCATATCCCTTCTCCCTCCTTCCTCCCTCCTTCCCTCCCTCCCTCCTTCCCTCCCTCTCCCTCCCTCTCTCTCTCCCTCCCTCTCTCTCTCCCTCCCTCCCTCTCTCCCTCCCTCCCTCTCTCCCTCCCTCCCTCTCTCTCTCCCTCCCTCTCCCTCTCTCTCACATCAATAAATGAAGCATTGATATAGTCACTTCCTTCAATACCATTTAATACTGAGAGGACAACACGTGAATCATCAACTACAGGAATAAGAGAAAAGGAGGAGGAGAGAGAGAGAGAGAAGGGGAGGAGAAAAAAGGTAAGAAATACTAACTAGTGAGCAATTATACGTACATATGTAAGTACATGTACATGTATATGTCATGATGAGTGACAGACCAAATAAGTTTATGTGATCAAAATGCAATCAACTAATTAGAGAATATGTAACAACAATAATAATAATACCACACAAATACACAACAATATAGTACATGCACTGTCTACGTGACAAGCATATTTATAATTTCCTTGTTGCATCTGAATTAGTTCTCAATACAATATGTAATTGGTCATGTCACATCATCACAGCCATTGAAAGCATGACAACTAAAGCTAATTATAACATAAAAGAACTGTTCATGTACTTGTCAGTTCAGGCCCACTCTCTATATGTAAGGTGTTGGTATGTGCAGTATAAAGGTGACAATATTGATGAGTCATTGTCTGTCACGTACATGTACACTGTCAATGGATATTAATTGTGATTACGTTATATAGTGGCAATCAAAACATATGTACATGTACTAATTACTAATGTACACCAAAAGGATTGATAGAAATTTTAATGAGAATTATTGCAGTAAAATATACTTAACCGTATCAATATAATATTACAAGCAACACAATTGCACTGTACCAGCTAATACAAAAAAAAACTAGAAAAAGATCTGATTGTTGGAGAAATAATAGCTACCTGTGCTTGACTATTTTTTGGCAATTTTGTTGCTATATTTACTTGTACATGTACATGTATACACTACATGGATAATACTTACATGGATAGATGTTAGCGAATCTGTTCTTTGGTCCATTGCAATCGAGTTTAGCAATAAAGTGAGGATAGACTTTAGGAGAAGCAAGTGACTACATGAGGAGAGAAAAGAGAGAGAATTTTTAAAATGAATGAGAGAGTTTTTAGTATGTAGCAGCTGCTGTTTTTTAAATTTTAGAGTGGAGTTTGATTGACGTACGTGGTATTCAAGTTCAAATCCTTTCTCTCGTTCTCTGTGCATCTCCT
>NW_003554982.1:0-1565 GCF_000090795.2 Amphimedon queenslandica | reverse complement strand
ATGTCACAGGAATGACATTAAAGATTATAATCTATGGGACATTAGGTTACTAAGCCCCTCCCACTGCATATTTGCACAATGAAATCAGTTGCTCTGTTTCAATTCAGTCTCTTTGTTGCTTACTTTATAGTGACTTGTAGAGGTAAGTGCAAGACTATTTCATGATAATGTAGTTTATCTATGGATACAACAGGTTTATCATGTAGTGGAGGGACTATTTCAGTATCACAAGCACACTCAGATACCTGTTACAGTACATATGCTCAGTAAGTTATGATAGTAACTGATTTATGAATTAAAATTATACATTTAGATCGAGTGCTGTCAGTTTCTTTAATGGAAGTGTTCAAGATGGCAATTGTGAGACATTTTCTAATCTCAATTTTTTTAATGTGACACATAACTGGTCTTCTCATTATACTAACTGTGCTAAAGATGAAGACTTGTTCATCTTTCTATTGTTGCCAGGTGCTTTTGGCTTGCCTCCTAAATTATCATTGACTCATTGTATTCAATATAATACAACATCGTGTTCCTGTCAAATGAACTGTCTGTTGCATTTTTATCAAATACTTTACAATCACAATCATTATATATACCTTGAAGGAATAGACTGTAATGAAACATTATACAATACTACAATAGAGGGAATACAATATGACAGGGAATCAAGTTACTGGTCTAACTTTACTGCTAAAGAAGATTCTAACCCTTGTACAATAGGTGAATAGTTATAATTATATTCATGATTTATTCATCATACATTATACTTCTATTATAGATCAAGTGGTCAGTAGCAGTTCTCCATTAATCAGTAGTACTTCTGTTACTAGTTTTAATATTATGCCTACAGCTTCTATCTCTTCAGATCTATACAACTCCTTAGCTCACTTTATGCCACCCACTCCATCAAGTAAATCCAATGGCTTTTAAAAGTTTATCAGCACACAATCTAATTGTTGTTACAGCTTGTCATCATTTTGTGTTAATTTTTTACAAGAGTCAACAATTTGGAGCTTATCATTTGTTATTACTAATACTTTTAGTAGTAGTATACAGTTACAAATTTTTTCCCACCTTATCATGCCACGCATATTTTTGTACACTACTATTACACACACCTGCAGTGTATATATTGTTTAATTCATTTAGATAAATCTAGTAGTAGATCTAGTTTATTGATCAGTGGAACTCTCATTAGCAACAGCAACATCAACTTCCTTATTCCTTCAGCTCCCCTTTCTTCTCTTAGGCCTACCTCTTTTTCTCGTATATCATCAGGTATTATATAATTAATGGATAGAGAATAAAATTTGTTACTAGTTTTTTATACACTTTATGTTGCCCACTCCATCAAGTATACATATCTAATTACAAGTGGCATTTTTTAATGCACCTGCATGTACATACATTCTAAGTTCTCGTCATCATTAGTGTTGATTTTTATATGGAACCAACATTTAGCAGTTTATCATTCATTATTAGTAATACTTTTGTTTCTAGATAGCACTAGTACTTTTGTAACAAGTATTATTGGCTCAACAGTTATCATATCTTCCATTGAT
>NW_003554981.1:0-1566 GCF_000090795.2 Amphimedon queenslandica | reverse complement strand
AAAAAAGGAGAAATCCTCAAGTAGCAGAAAAAGAACTCGTTTTGTTAGCTCTACTCCAATAAACCCATCACAGTGTGAAGGTCTGTCTCAAGAGAAAGAGCTCACATCTGCCACTCTTGAGCATCCTGCTCCCTCACATACCGAAAAAGTAATTGTAGTGAATAGAGACACATGTCATTCAGACACTCCATTAATTGTGTAATGATCGTCTGTAGTACTATTAAGACTTACTTTTTAAACTCATAATTGTGTGGGGTGGGCACTGATGAGTTGTAATTAACAATCACAGTTTACTGAATGCTTTATTGAACAATTAAATAAAATACTATATTATAGCTAAAAAATTTTGTGGGAATTTTATTTTGCGATTTTGTACTAATAGAGCAAATTTTAATGTATGCGGAATTTTATTTTGCTGGTGTAGGTGTGAACTGGTGATGCACCCATTATTTGTAATGCTTTGCGGAATTAAATTGTGTGTTTTTATGATGAACAGCAATCAGCAAAATTAAATTCCAGCAATTATTTCCAGCTATACGGTAATGCTGGACATCTGCTCTTAAAGCCACTATATACTAGGCAACTCTACTGCAGGCAACCTGTGTTTACTTTGATTTTGTTAGCAATGTGTTACTCAGAATAAAACAGCTTTGACTATTCTAAAGGCTATCATACATGGGGCAACATTGTTGCTTGAAACTTTGATCTTTGTTGCCTCAAGTTGACTGCTACTTAACTTGAGGCAACAAGATTAAAGTAACCACAAAGTTGCATGCAACAATGTTGCCCCATCTATGATAGCCTTAAGCAACAGTGTTGCCTGAAAATAAACAATAGCACCTGGAGATGAACAATAGCATTGCTTGATGTTAACCTGGCCACACTACAGTACACTCCAGCCAAATGTTTATCTGTAGTACTATTAATACTTATTTTTTTACTCATAATTGTGTGTGGCAACAGTTACCACTATTAACTATTCAATAAAATAATGCTGCCTTATACTGGACATCTGTTCCTAATGGCTACACTACAGTACACTCCAGCCTATACTTGTTTTATTACGTTGTACATGCACATGTATGGGGGTGCGTTTTATCATCATAAAGATAACCCAAGCTACTTTAAATTTGCTGACAACATGTCACTTTATCCTCAGGTATATCCTACCATACTTACTGTATTGTGTATGTACACTTTCTTCTTAATACTCATTTATCATGAAGAGGTACATTTAACTGTATTATTTTAATTAGTTACATATAGCTGGAAGAAGGCCAGCTATCAAGATTTACCCGATCATGAAAACTTCCATCAATTACTTCAAGCACCAGTTGAAGATGCTCAGGTTTGTGTAAATACATGTAGGTTTGTGTGCTATCATTGTAATACTGATTGTTGTTTTACTTGATCGTACTACATGTTTAAAACTTAGCATTGGTTACATAGTGATTTGTATGTAGGATATTCTACAGAACAGGTTCCCTATGCCACAGTATGTGGTAACTGAGCATATGGGTAGTCAGGCTAGGTTTCTCCTCTCTAAAGTGAACCTGTCACAGACTC
>NW_003554980.1:0-1566 GCF_000090795.2 Amphimedon queenslandica | reverse complement strand
GGGGCGTTCGCCCCCATCGCCCCCCCCCTCTGCACGCCTATGCTAGAGTCCCACAGACTTTCTCCATTCATCTCCATTACGGTCACCAGTTCCCGGCAAACTAGGTTGGTTTCGATGCATAATGTGCTCACGTGATCCTGTTTCCAATCCTGTTCCGTGTATAATATCTATGGGTTAATCATATTCATGCTGATCACGTGCGCATAAATTAAAATGGCGTCAAACCACAAACCCACGCGGTGCTACAGCTGGAATTTGTCTTCCATTGTTATCTGTCCTTGCTTCTTTTTGAAGCCACATGTCCAGTCCTTGACCCAAGCTCAAAGGAATGATGTAAAAGCCAACTCGAGCGGTTCCCTGGTTTAAAAGATTTCCGTGTTGATAGAAGAAGATGAAAGAAGAAGAAAAAGTTTGAAGAATTTTGCCAGAAATTTGAATTTGGGCCTATTCTCCAGAAATGCTCCCGCTACATTACAGTTCACTTTAAAGGTACCAGGAGAATCGCTCAGTGAAGGAGAGCTCATCTAAGCCATTTATAAGGCTGTACAACGTAAGATAAAAGAGTTATGAGTGTTTGAAAATCATTAAAACGGCCGCCATCTTGAAAAATCAACCTCAATCCTACATATAGGCTACCGCCTATATAATAAGAGTAGTTTATAGATAATAACAATTATAACATAGATATACAAACACATGGATTGGATCCTGGAAACGGGTGAAAAATTAGATGAGGAGCCGGAGGCGTGTTACGCTTACGTATTGAGTGGGTGTAGTCATAAACATGGATCAAAATGGCTGCCTTATAGATGTAAAATCACAAACCCTGTTTATTGAATATTTCTTGGCTCTGGAGTATCACTAACACTTGATAACAATTTCATAATGTAAACATTAATAGTTGGAATCAAATAAAAGATGCATGCATAGTAAGTTTATTAAAAACGATCAATAAATTGCAGTATTCTTCATGGCAGAAACAGCCTTAAAAATATCCACAGGAACAACACAATCACTTCATTGTAGCTCATTACATTGGAGAGTTTCTTAGTGAACTATACTAATACTACAGATTTTCTTCATTAGTCGTCATGAAGTTGCGAGAGGGAGAAATTCCACCGTGGGTCCGATTATTCTAGATTCCTCAATAAAACATAGCCTAAGCAAGAAATTAAGATAAAAACCTCTCAGTACATTGGATAATAGCCACATCAATCCACACATCTCATCATAATAGCTGTTGTGATATCAAGGTAGAAGCTGGAGGGAGAATAAGATCTCAAATATATTAAAATGGATACATTACACATAGTACCAGTTCATAAGTCTGTTCATTCTTATTTTACTTTTTACTCTCCTAAATTCATTTAATTTAATCTTTTTATTTTTAATATTCTGGGCACCAGTAGAGTGTACTGGTGTACCTTCAGCACGAACTCAAACTTAGTACACTATCCACATTTTGTTACTATTTCAGTCTATTATTTTGCTGTAAAATCTAATAATAATAATAATAATAATAATAATAATAATAATAATAAAATACCTTCAAAAGAGAACTTTATG
>NW_003554979.1:0-1566 GCF_000090795.2 Amphimedon queenslandica | reverse complement strand
CCTTGAGAAGAAGACTAAGAAGGATCCTTACATATTACGTAGTCTTATCATATGGTTGGAGACTTACATGCATTGGAATGATAAACTAACAAATGCATCATTAGATGAAACTTTCAAAATTATTCATCCGTTTTATGATTTTATTGATTGCAGCCTGATAGTGGATATAAGTGAAATTTTTTTACAAGATTTCAAATTTGGTGTCAAGAAGTTAAGCATTGTCAGTGAACTAAAAAATTACAAGGAAAAAGCTGATAAACTTCGATTTTCAGCTCAAGTGAGACACCTTCATGAATCATTAAAAACAATATATGAAGGGCATATACCAGATACATCAAATATGCCAGTGATTTCAATGAAGCTTCATAATCCCTGGCATAATAGCAACATCAATGGACTCTCTCTACTGATCCACAACTTACTTCCAGTTGGACACCAGCAGTCAATAATGAAATATATTACAATATCTTCTGGATCTGTTATTATTAAATATTCTGTATATGGTTCTACAGCTAATAGTCTAATAGAATATACTGGAGGAAAGTTAAAGTTTATGCGTTTCACTGGTGTATTTAGTTTATACATTAATGATTGTCGTGTCCTTCAAGATAACAATATGAACTTTACATTTGAACTAGCTCTCCTTGAGGCAGTCACAGCTGGTAATAATGAATCAGTAGAGTTTCTTCTTCAACTAGAAACTGTTAATATTGATTATACTGATAAAGGAAGTTGGACAGCACTAATGTTAGCTTGTGGGCTAGGACCTAAGAACATTGTACACAGTTTACTGTCTGCTGGAGCTAATGTTAACATTCAGAACAATGAAGGATGGAATGCATTAATGATGGCGAGTAAGCATAATCACATTTCATTCATTCACATGTTACTACAAGCTAATGCTAATCCTCACCTGAAGACATCAGATGGATCAAATGCTGTAATGATTGCCAGTTACTATGGTAACTATGAGGTTGTTAAGCTATTGATTAGTAAAGGAGTTGATTATAAATATCAACGAGAAGATGGTTGGAATGCTTTTATGTATGCTTGTCAAAATGATCACACACAAATAGTTGAACTTTTGTTAAAGGAACAAGTTGATCCTAATGTTCAAAGGAATGATGGAGTGAATGCTTTTATGTTGGCTTGTAAAAGTGGTCACACTGAAATAGTTAAACTGTTGCTGAAGGAACAAGTTGATCCTAATGTTCAAAAAAAGGATGGATGGAATGCTTTTATGTTAGCTTGTCAAAAAGGTTACACTCAAATAGTTGAATTGTTGCTGAAGGAACAAGTTGATCCTAATGTTCAAAAAAAGGATGGATGGAATGCTTTTATGTTGGCTTGTCAAAATGGTTACACTCAAATAGTCGAATTGTTGCTGAAGGAGCAAGTTGATTTTAATGTTCAAGAAAAGGATGGATGGAATGCTTTTATGTTGGCTTGTCAAAATGGTTACACTCAAATAGTTGAACTGTTGCTGAAGGAACAAATTGATCCTAATGTTACAAACAGTAATGGAGGAAATGCTTTTATGTTGGCTTGTGTAGAGGGCCACATCAA
>NW_003554978.1:0-1566 GCF_000090795.2 Amphimedon queenslandica | reverse complement strand
TGTCATGACAAAACACATACATGTACACATGCCAATACCTTTAATGTGTTTCCTGGTCTAATGATTGGGAATTCATTCAATTGGTTTTGATTTAAATCAATCTCAGTAATCCTCTCCAACCCAACCACTAATAACAAGATAAAGAACACCACATACTCTAAGTATACACTGACTACATTTAATCCACTTACAAGGTGGTAATGCTTTTAACTTGTTTTCAGATAGTGATAATTTAGTCAAATCTAAAAATAAAAATATTTAAAACATATACAACACAAAAATACACGGTATACATTCAAATTTTTGAGTGTTTAAAATTTCATTTTTTTGACGAAATGTGCTACAAAATTAATATTTGTGCAAGCTAATTTTCATATTCTGGCCATAGTCTATATACAATAGAATGGCAATAGAGGTGGTTTAAATTGTAAGGATTTAAGGTGAGCACAAATAACAACAGAAATTACCACACATATGGTACTTCTTGTTAAATCACTGAATTGTGATACAGTGACTACTTGAAACTGATTTACATGTACATGTACTCACTCCTCATTTCTCCGAGGTTAGGTGGTATCTCGTTCAATCTATTCTCCCATAAATTAAAAGTTCTCAAAACTGTCAACCTCTCAAGACCATCAGGTAATGCCTCCAAGGAATTACCACTTACATCCTAAACACAATAAACAAGTCTCATGACAGGGGCCATTACCATTAGATTTGAGTGAGTGAAGTTAACTACTATTATATTATTCATTATAGTGAGGACTCATGAAGTAAGCTAATGGGTACATGTACAAGTATATGTACTACATGTATGTACTCAGGGCTTCCCACAGGATTTTAATTGGCATAATCAGTGGATTGTCAATTCACTCAAAATTAGGCCAATTCGACAAAAATCATAACAAATAAATTATTCATTTTTATAATTTTTCTTGATACATGTACATGTTCTTATGTTGTATAAAAAATTAATGAATTTTAAAAGTTGTTCAAAAATTGGGCCGAAGTCCCTATAATAGCACAGTGATTTTGGCCAAATTTTGTCAAAAATGAAAAGAAAAGATTTCCCCATTTTAATAATTTTTCTGATACATATACATGTACTTATGCTGTGTAAAGAGTTTGAATTGACTATGATCAAGTTTGGATTTTTTATGAATTTTTAAAGTTGCTCCAAATGCCATGTACTGTATTGTAGTGCTTGTCAGCTCATGAAGCTCATGCTGTTTAGCTCACTTAGAATGCTTTGTGGGAAACCCTACAGTGGCCTAATGTAAGTTGTGTTGTGTGTGTGTGTGTTGTACCAGTTCCTCTAGGTGGGAGAGACTAGTGATTGACTGTGGTAGAACAGTTAGTGAATTGTGTGATATATTGAGAGACTGTAAATTAGTCAATTGACCAATGTCTACTGGCAAACACTCTAGTTTATTATAACTGAGGGAGAGATAAAGGAAACAAGAATGAACTAAATACAAAACAGGATAAGTGATGGATACTGCATGTCAATCAGAAAGTCAGTGTCATTTGTTGTAGCCTTAACTAAAATTTTATGCATATTTT
>NW_003554977.1:0-1567 GCF_000090795.2 Amphimedon queenslandica | reverse complement strand
GAGTACAAAACTTGCTATGATCTTCAGCTACAGCACTTAATATTAGTAACATTGGATCTCCTACCAATGAACAACCACAACTCTTCACTTTTGTTAATGTATCCTTAGATATCAATCCCTCTGTATATAAGAGATCAACTGATTCCTCAGTAAGAACAACTTGAGCTAGTCCACCAATATAACACTGTAATATCTCACTAACAGGATCTGCCACTAAATGAATAAAAATTAACGTCAATATAAAATAATAATAACATCATTACTTATTTTGCGAATATCAGTAGAAATGGATATAAGATTCATTTCATTGAGTGCATTAGCCAGTGTCTGCCATACAAGAGTATGATTGGAGCCTTCAGTCAACCACTTGGCTAAACACTCCATCAGGCAATTTGAAGGATCTCCTTTATTAGCTGACTCAATAGCTTTCAGTGTAGGATGAAGCAGACCAAGATTCAATCCAAATTCAAACCATCTTGCTTCAGAAAACTTGTAGTGCTTCAAGACTTTTAGAACAAAGTTTAACTTGCTAATTTCTTTACACAAAATATGTATATCAGTGTATTATAAATAATCTGACTCACCTAGTGTGAAATGTGATGGTTTTGAAGCCATTTGAAACTAGTTTAAGTACTGTATACAAGGTAAAAGGAGAGGTAAAGGTAAGAGGAGAAGGAAAAGCAGAGCACAGCAAATTCCAAACAACGGGACAGGGCGGGGCTGGTTTAACCACGCCTATAACGACGCCTAAAAGATGGAGGACAGTACAAAATGCTGTGGTTCACTTGAATCTTCTCTTGTTCTGAGAGAAGAGGTTCATCAGATAATTCCTCTCCTCTTCCTGCTATTCTGAGGTGGACTTATCTTTGTATTTTTTATACAGAGGTAGGCCTAAAATGAGATTCATTCCACGTGATAACACGAGTTTGGAGTATTCGAAAGTAAATCAAGGTATACGGAGCTTCATCAGAGAATAGAGCAATCAAAGGAAGAGTCTTCAGAAGATTTGAACGTTAGGAAGAGTTCTTCTTCTTCATCAGTTGATGAAGATGAAAGAAAGTTACTTACTGGCTGGTACTGGCTAGTTAGAATATTGTTCATTAGATCATTTTCAGCTATTTACTGTAAGTATAGTCATCTGGTGGTTGTGAGGTTAATGGTGGTTTTACAAGTTTCATTTGCATGTACCTTAAGGTTACTTTTAAATGCGGGTACTATTAATTGCGAATTTTGCGTTTGGGTTAAAAATTGCAATTATTAATACGCACAATTATTAATAATGACATCATGATGCCATATAACCAAGAGTGGATAATTATTTAGGGAGAGTGTCTAACCCGCCTATAATCTGTGATACCACAGTGCGTAAGTTTACATAGCATGGTTATTAGCCCCAAGTAGCCATTCTTGCGTCCTTATACTGATTCCAAGTCAGAAGGCTGCAAATAAGAAAGAGCCAACCATTAGAAGAACATATTCCCGTCTGCTCCTGCTTGTTTCTCGCACTACATGATCCTCAGAGTGGAGATAAAAGTCTTAAAGTTGCCTGCATGCTTCAAGCGCCATT
>NW_003554976.1:0-1567 GCF_000090795.2 Amphimedon queenslandica | reverse complement strand
GTATATTTTTGTAAAATTTGTCCGTATATTGAGGGATCAGGTGGCACATTTTAAGTGGCCATTATCTCTGTCAAAAAGACAGCTATCAAAAAGATCCGGATGGTGATAGTTAGTTTAAAGACAGGCCTACAAAGTTATCATAGTGACCTTCTAAAACTATCCTTTGCTGCCGTTCAGAAATGACAGTCCGAAGATTGAGAATTTTGGCCGATCATTGGTATTGTCGGACACCACGCTTTGAGAGCTTATAACTTTCTATGCACTCTTGCTAGAGCTACAAGTTTTGTCACGCAAATAAAGGATAACTATTGCTATAATACTTTGCAGTTTCATGAGATGGCAATGTATAGTTTTCCTAAAACAAGTGTCCGAAAATTGATGGTGTACGATCATTGATAATGTACTCTAGCTCTCAACTGGAATTATGTCAAGACAACACTGCTTGTTTAAACCAGCTTCAAAGCAACTATCCCTCTTATTGCAACTTCACAGAACTTTCAGGTGGTCTCATAAATCTCCCTGCTTCATCCCTCACTGATGCTCAACTTAGTGCTCTTAACAATGCTTATGCTCAAATTTGTGTCTCAGCTTGCATCGATCCAATTGAAACCTACTTCAACTGTATAGTGATGAATGATGATACCTTAAGGGATTATCTCGTTACCTCATTTGTCATGGTACTTGTGGACACTTGAGTAATTTCCTTCATATTCCCTTATGTACCTCACCTCACAATAGTCTCCACTCTCTTCAAGTTTCCGAAGTCTGTTAAATTCCTGCACATTTACCTCTAGTGAAATATCCTACAGTTCTGCTTCCTCCACTTGTCTTTCTGATGTTAACACATTCAGTGATAGGATGGGTTGCTGTAGATCTACTGAGCCATATCTTGGATCTGGTGTCACCTCATGCAGTGGTGTTAGTGTGGATGAGCCTTGTACTGGAATATCCACTGGAGCATCCACTGGAGTATCCACTGGAGTACCCACTGCCACTGCAACACCCACTGCAGTACCCACTGGAGATCCAGTGCTGCTGAACTAGTAGCTCCTGTCTTTGTGATGATACTTAGTTTGGTTGGATAGGTCCTTTGATTTTTCCTTTCCCACTTGTGTGAACATTTATTATTCAACTAGAGACTTTAGCTTTTGAACATTATAACTTTAGTCTTATAGTTAACTTTATGTAGCATAGATATTATTTTGGCTGTTCAAATTTTGAAAAAGAATTCAGTTTAAATTGTTGATAAATAGGAGCTACTATAGATCATTAGATATTACAACATACTGAAGACAGGAGGGTGGCAGAATAGTTTTTATTCCCTTAAGAAGACTATAGCAAGGATGTAGACATGTACTGCATAGTCTAAAAGAAAAGGCCATCTAATTAGTGTATGCTGCATGTAGAGTCAGCAACCTACTATCGCACACCATCGATATTCGAACACTTTTTCTCACAGTTCAGTGATCAGAAGCCAGTGGCTATAATTTTATCTTGTAGATCAGATGTTCCTCTACAGCTGTAACAACTTTCATAGAGATCAGTCCTTGCTCTGTTTTTATAATAA
>NW_003554975.1:0-1567 GCF_000090795.2 Amphimedon queenslandica | reverse complement strand
AAGGAATGTACTGCTACTTGTGGTCAATGCAACTCCGGAGAGAACCATAAGTCTTGTAGTAAGTGTATAGGTAGTGATGGGTGTGGCTGGTGTAACGAAGGAGGGAATTGTCTCCCTGGGTCGTCCGCTACAGGACCTGATGATGAGTATAAGTGTAATTCAACTGATTGGACTTTTGGTTCTAATGCACAATGTCCAAGTCAACAAGAACTCTAAGGATTATTAGCATTATTGTTATTAATCATTGCTGCTTTGCTGTTGTATGTATTTTAGTCATTATCTATAGTTGTTATTTTTCTGTTTGCTTTTTTGCTGAAATCATTTGATTCATTCATTCATTGTAAATGTGACCTTTTTTAAAATAAGAAGTGTGTTTTTTAATAATAGCTTTGCTTTTTACTACATTTTGAAAGTGTCCATGGTATTTTCTGAAAAATGGCTCCAAAATCACCACAAATTTTTATTATATTTCTGATACATATTGATGTTCTTATGCTCTGTAAAAAGTTTGAGCTGATTCCAACTTTAATTCTTCAAGTTATGGCCATTTTTTAAAAATGGCAGATTTTTGAAAAGTACCCAAGGCTATAATAGTCCATGCTATTTTCTGAAAAATGGCTCCAAAATCACCCCAAATTTTTATTACAATTTTTGATACATATTAATGTCTTTATGCTGTGTAGAAAGTTTGAGGTGATTCCAATTTCAATTTTTCAAGTTACAGCCATTTTAAGAAAATGCCAAAATTCTGAAAATTACCCAAGGCTATAGCCCATGGTTTTTTTCAAAAAATGGCTCCAAAATCCCCCCAAATTTTTATTACATTTTTTGATACATATTGATGTCCTTATGCTCTGTAGAAAGTTTGAGCTGATTCTGACTTCAATTTTTTGAGTTATGGCCGTTTTTTAAAAGGCCAATTTTTGAAAAATACCAAGGCTATAGCCCATGGTTTTTTTTCAAAAAATGGCTCCAAAATCACCCCAAATTTTTATTACATTTTTTGATACATATTAATGTCTTTATGCTGTGTAGAAAGTTTGAGGTGATTCCAATTTCAATTTTTCAAGTTACAGCCATTTTAAGAAAATGCCAAAATTCTGAAAATTACCCAAGGCTATAGCCCATGGTTTTTTTTCAAAAAATGGCTCCAAAATCACCCCAAATTTTTATTACATTTTTTGATACATATTGATGTCCTTATGCTCTGTAGAAAGTTTGAGCTGATTCTGACTTCAATTTTTTGAGTTATGGCCGTTTTTTAAAAGGCCAATTTTTGAAAAATACCAAGGCTATAGCCCATGGTTTTTTTTTCAAAAAATGGCTCCGAAATTACCCCAAATTTTTATTACATTTTTTGATACATATTGATGTCCTTATGCTGTGTAGAAAGTTTAAGCTGATTCCGACTTCAATTTTTCAAGTTATGACCATTTTAAGAAATACCTGAGCTCGATACTGAATACATTTATTAGCATTTTCAGAAAAAATTATTAAAAAGTATATAGTGCTCCAAGACTCACTTTAAGAACTTCAGTAATACAATAATTTTGTATGTCAAACTATC
>NW_003554974.1:0-1567 GCF_000090795.2 Amphimedon queenslandica | reverse complement strand
TCATGTGTGCTTTACCTTTAATGTTCATTCATGTAAATGTGAAGACAAGGCATCAACTCCGCCCTCTAAAATGGACTTGAGATCCTTGACGGTACCTACAAATGGAACACAAAAATGTAAAATTAGATCAATAATGATCAAAATTACTCTTAAAAACGGTTAAATGAAGTGACAAAAGGCTTAATTGCCATATTAGATGGGATGCATGACTCCACCCCCCACGATGACCTCTTCTGAACGTGAAGCACATACAAGTCCATTAAATATTTGTAAAATTATCTCAATATCATGTGTGCTTTACCTTTAATGTTCATTCATGTAAATTTGATGACAATTTGTCAACTCCGCCTACAAAAAAGGACTTGAGATCCTTGATGATACCTACAAATGGAACACAAAAAATGTAAAATTAGATCAATTATGATTCAAATTACCCTTAAAAATGGTTAAATAAAGTGACGAAAGGCCAAAACGCCATATTACATTCTGATATAGCTCCACCCACCTTCTCTGCTCCATTCAGACTGATATCTGGTTGCTGCTGCTTATCTGATGAGAATATGATCCCAGCAGATGAATTCACACTTACTCCTTTATTACAGTCACCTGCAACTTTCCCTCCATTAATCTTAGTACACATGTGGTGTTGGTTGATTCTAATGCCAGTATCATTGCCAGTAGTGTTTCCATTGCTAATTATGTTGGTTGATGATATCGTGTGATAAGAGCTGGGGAATGCTTGCTGTAATAATATTTAGCAAAATACCCCGTACTATAGTACAGGGTAATTGGCTAAGCTTAATAACAGCTGATGACTGACATACCTTAGCAAGTAGTTTGCTCAGTCTCTCGCACACGTTAGTACAGTAGGTACTGCAATCATAATTAACATATAACTCTGATACAAAATTATGAATGTGACAAAACTAAAGAAAAGAGAGACAAAAATTTATTAAACTGTCACGAATCTCGTGTACATAAATGTACTCTTTCTTACTTGAATTGAGACATTCTAATGTTAGCTCTAGTCTGCCTGCTTGAAGTCTTGACTGATCTAATTGTATTGTGTGCATTAGCTTATTAAGGAACCACTGAGAGAGGGAGAGGGAGAGAGAGAGAGAGAGAGAGAGAGAAGTATTTAATGATCCACATACATGTATGTGTTTCTTTCTTTACCTCCAGCTGTAGTTTGAGATGATGACAATTTGAATCAAAAAGAAGAAAGCACTTTGTCAAAGAGCGACCAAAAACATCAACAGATTCGTTCTGAAGCAACTAACAAAATACAATTTAACACAAACTGAAATACGTACTTCGTAAAGTTGCTCATTTACAGTAAGTAAGTGATGGCAGAGTCCGTCTTGCATGAGAACTCTCAGTGATTTAATGTCCCCAAGTCTCTTCACGCCACACTCCAACATAACAGTCACCAAATCCAACACAATGCATATCACTCGTGTGTCATTCCTTTATGGAGGAAAGGAAGAGAGAGAAGATTTTATGATTAAATAAGAGATCAATGGGCACACAGCAATTCACCCAAATTAAGCACTCCAAACTATCTACA
>NW_003554973.1:0-1567 GCF_000090795.2 Amphimedon queenslandica | reverse complement strand
AAAGGGAATCATAATAAGGTATTAATCAAGGTATGAATGTTACATGTATACCATATATGTGATTATAACTACCAATATACAATACGTCAGTACCACAATTGTAATATCAATAATATCACAATTCATGTACATATACATGCATACACATTAATTGATGTAAATTACCTTTCTAGGCTGGACAGTGAGCCATGGTTTGTCCCTTAACTCATCAATCTGTTCCCATATCTTACCAAGCTCAATCCAAACTCCCTTTAAGTCTTGTAACTCTTCAACTACAACAGCTACATGTACATGTAGGACTTTAAAAAGCAGCTCAGCCTCTTTATTCTTTACACCATTAGCCACGCCTATAAATCAATGCCCACTCATCCCACGTGTTACCACGTGTCTAAAATGGCGCCTTTTTTATTCCTGACAACCGCTGACCCATAGTTTCATTAGGAATTTAGGATCTTTCCTAATGGAGTGTTGCGTGATAAAGGACTGATGTAAGTAAGTGAGCTAATATTGTATGTTCTGATTAAGGACTTTCCTTTACAGCTCTGGAGTGTCAGTAGAGACTTAAACATTAACCAGTTTCAGTGGTAAGAGAGAGAGAGAGTGTAATGAGACTATCATCAGTTGTGTATTATTGATCAGTTTAATTAATTGGATACTGTGCATTCCATTGGCTGGTAGGTATGGTATTCCATTGACTGGTAATAAATGATAAAATTAGTACAGACCGTCAGTAAAAAGTGTATACTTGGGTTCATTGTACTACTGATATCCCTTTCCCTTCCATTAGAGGTACACTGTATTGAGTAATGAAATACCTACTGATGATACTGGAGTTGATCTTTGACATACACAACATGTACATGTACTAACATACATGTACATGTACATTACATATACATTATACATGTACATTATTTGTAGGAGGTAGACCCTGAACAGTCAAGATTGGATGTAGGAAGCTTGTTAGATCAAAGGTATTGAGGGAAAGAGAGGGAGGGAGGTCTTTCATTTCCTCTCCTCTAGGAAGGACACAATCAGTGTCTTCACTTGTACTACATTACTAATCTATTTAATAGTTATCCTTCACTGAAACCAACGGAGGAAGGACTACTGGAAACAAGTAAGGAAGGAGAGAGGGAGAGAGTCAGTGATACCAGTACAATGTACATGTACATGAGTGGTTAATCATTGTAGTAGATTCCTTAGCACATCATTACACATCATTTACTGGTAGAGTATAGGCTACAATTAATTATTAATGGAAAAATATGTTGTTTATCCTTAGATACAGTGTGGGTGTGTTGCTATTATTTTTATTAACTAAATACATTACATGTAAATACTATCAGTCAGTAATTAGAATACACTCAGTACATGCAGTTAGTTAGTTGTATTAAATACACTGATAGATACAGTGAGTGTGTCTTATCATTGAATGTACTAATAATACATTTACAATACACAAATAGAACAGTGTCCTGTAGCTAATTATCATCCAATGCTCATACATGTAAGTATACGTTATACAATGTAAGGTGGAGGTACCTATGTCATTTATTAGACTGAC
>NW_003554972.1:0-1567 GCF_000090795.2 Amphimedon queenslandica | reverse complement strand
TCTATGCTTGAGTGTGGGTAGACAAGGAGTGTTTGGGTGAACTTCCCCTAGGGGGTGGCTTAGTTGTCCTATCATGCTTGGTCATAATTAGAGGTTATCCACAATTTCTCCTCTCCAATTCAGCTATTCATAGTGCATTAGTTTAACCCTAGATAGGGACTTAACCTTAGATGACAGCTTGATTGGGGCGAGCCTGAGCTCGCCCCACTAAGACGAGGAAACGTCTGTTTGTATGTAGTACGGCATAAGTTCGTCTAATGTTAAATAGCCTGATCTTCATTGAAAATCGGTGTGGTCACAATTAATAAAATGGCGGCTAGCAGCAACTCTGAACTTATTTGCAGCAAACGGTCAGCAAGAAAAGACTAAACTGATGTTCAAAGACTTCTGTAGCAGCAAGGAAAGTTGGGACAGCAGGTATACAATCTTTTCATTGATATAAAGGATTCTGATAAGCTGAATGCAGCCATGAAAAAGCTGCATGTAATTTCTACTGTGCTGTAAATAAATCATCTCTACTCTAGGAGCAAGGAAGGTTAACAAAGTTGAAGGCTGTAGAAGTTCAAACTTCTTCAAAATACATATTGTTCAGTGACTGCTTCTAACAGATCTTTAATGCTTGCTATAACTAATTGTTGCAGAGATTTTATAAGTGATCAGATGATTAGTTAATGAAATCCTAGGACAAAGTGACTTTTTTGTATTTGCATGAACATGTATACAATGGACCTTATGCACCGAAATGATTCTAATTAACGCGCACCGAAAGTGGTGGTAAAAAGGTGGATTTTTGGAGGGAAAGACAGGCTAAACAATCTTCTCTTTTATCCATCCATTCTAGCTGTGGGAGCCACTTTGAGCTGTCCTTTTGTTTCAGTATACTCTATTTATCTCTTTTGTAAGCTCTTTGGTTGCTGTTTTGGCTTTTATAGCATTTTATCATAGGAATATTCTCAACCATCGGCCATTCCCGTTTTTCTAAATTTTGCTTTCAGGAGCCAGGGCGCTTGCCCCTCCATTGCTAGGAAGATAGAAGTGCATTCAGCTGAGTCCTATGACTAGTGTCTATCATCAGAGTTAGTCTCAGTCCATCAGGACAAGGTACGGTGGAATAACTCACTCAGTTGTTATTTTGCAGCTGGAGTGTGGATGATTATGACCATCTTTTCACTTCTTAAAACTATAGGTTGGCTCTTATAGATAGTTGAGGCATGCAAGAACTCATTCTTTATCTGTAAATTCACTGATTGTACTGTATGAGCATCTCATGTCATTAAAATCTGTCAGTCGCTATTCAGTACTTGCAGAAAGGAATCATCACATTCAGGACTCGTTCATGGCCCTTCACCATTTGTATCCTCTCCCAACAGTTTTATTTATTATTTTGAATTATAAAAAACATAATGGGTGTTGTTGCTAGAACTATTATTGTTGTTATCACTAGGTCACTACATTGCATTTGTATAGACGACTATTTATGCATTTACACATACTTTATGATAAACAGTATATACACAATAATTTGAAACCATCTTGACGATAACAAAGATAATTATTGTTATTAACA
>NW_003554971.1:0-1567 GCF_000090795.2 Amphimedon queenslandica | reverse complement strand
TTTGCAAAGCCTTTATATATGAAATAAATGCTCATAAACGATAGTTTGAGTGCATATTTTAGTTCTACAATGGATGTCATAGCCTACTTGTTGTGTACATTTCACTCAAGCCACTTTTTTAGCTTAACTCTGTTGAATTAGGCCAACATTTTTTATTGTACTGATAGGTTATTGTTTACTAGTTGTAGTGGGGTTATTATTTAGAGTTTGTGTTAAGTAAAAGAGCTGTTATTTTCTAAATCTTGGTTTTTCAAGCCCCACCTTTCTAGCCAATTTTTCTTTGTAATACTTGACTTAATTGGAACTTTTTTTATATGGTTTTGTAGCTTGAGAATAGGTAGTTGTAGTGGGCCTATTCTCAAAAGGAGTGTATTTTTAGTTTTGGTGCAATTGTGTTGTCAAAATCATCATTTTTAGGTGACAAGAGATGGGAAAGTCATGCATTGGTAGACTGCATATACTAAAAGAAAAGGAAAGTTTCAGCAATTATAATGCATGATAAATGTCAAGTTTTATTGTATTATTGTACATAAAATCACACTTTTATTAGCAATAATAATACTTTTTATCATTGTTTTATTTTTATTCTGAATGAAAACGTAATATGACGTATTTCCGGTGAAACAAGCCTCAGAACATCCGGTCGGGCCGTGTTTCATATCCAGGGGTATATAGTATCTATGCTCTAATTTACCGAATAAGACCCCGCGAGACTAGGTGGACTGCTGCTTACTGAGCTACTAAAATGAGCTCTTTTTTCTTAATTTTGTAAAAGAATTCATGTATAGAACTTTTGAGAAGGACAAAAGACCTGTTTTTAATGTTTCAAAAGGTGCTATAACTTCATATAATGATTGGTGCGAGTGAATTCAGGGCCGTACCCAGGAACTTGAAAGGGGGTTCGGAAATTGCTGCACGCGAAGCGCGCAGCAAAAATTTTGACGAAAACGGGCGTAGTTGGTAGGCGTGGTCTTAATTTACGCATTTCAGCCATGTGCTGACTCAGCTAAAATGGCTATCTATGCTTCTCGCTGTTGCCAAAATGCTAATCCTGCTTTTGCAGTGCTGTTCTTCATGACAGGAGCTAATCTAAAACTTTTTTGCAGCTACAACAGGGAGTTCGTTCGAACCCCCGAACCCCCCCTGGCTACGGGCCTGGAATTAAGACTTTTGTTGATTTTCACAAAGACGGTTGCCATAACTAGACACTGGACTACTCACTACAAGTAAGCCAGACACAACAATAAATGATATAGCATGGTTGAGTATAAATTTTGCACAATCTGATCCCCTTTATGAGTGCATAGTGTTGCAAAAACGCATTTGGCCCACTATTTTGTCCAAAGTTGTCCTTGATAGAGGAATTAGTAGTAAATGATGAGTGTTTTTGGTACGACAGCTAACGATAGTTTCTCAACTATATTCAATGAAATGACTTTATTATACACAAAAGAACCAACTGACAGACTTGCACAAATCAATATATAGTGTAACATAAGAATATTCTGGAATCATAGAATGTGCTGCATAGTGCTTGTATGATACAGAACATGTAAGTGTCAGACTA
>NW_003554970.1:0-1567 GCF_000090795.2 Amphimedon queenslandica | reverse complement strand
CTCGTTCAGCTTTCCACCAGACTTCCGGTGGAACTAAGTAGGTAGGAAGGCTTGTGGTTATGTTATCATAACTATAACTGAAAAACAGCTGAGTGCAGGATTTTTACTGAGTCCATTCCATGAGTTTATCAGCAGTTATGATGCTTTTGTTTCTTTTTGCTTCTCTACCAACTGGATATGAAAAACTATGGAGTCCTCCCTTTATATAGCACCAGCTGAATCTTGACTAAATCGTCAGTAGACTCCATCTTGCTACTGCAGTTTATATGGCTCTGATATGGTGGATCTCCAGGATTTTTGCCGGTCCTTCCACTGCATTTGACATCCCAATTCCAATTTATCCTTTTTATTTTGGTAGTTATATCTCTTCTATTGTATGTGCTGCAAAGTTTTGCGTAAAACGTCACTACCGTGACTCTTCTTGTAAAAGGTCAACCAATATGAGGCAAAAAAAAAGATAGATGGCACAGTAATAGATACTTTAGCATGTGAATGAGCATAAAAAACCGGAAGGTAAAAATATGAAAATGGTGAATAAAGAAAATGAGCCAACAGTCACAATAATCTCTACCATATCTTCAGTGGTGGGTTCAATCATCCTTTTCAGTCATCTTCTTTTGGATTAGAAGGAGGAGGAGACATAGGTGTAGGCAGGGTCGGGCATATAGGGGCAATGCCCGACCTGACTCTGTGAGCTGACCTGTGGGCAAGGGCAGAAGCTTGGGCAAGACTGAGTGTGTCACTGTGTGTGAGACTGTCAGACTATCATTACCACAGGTGTAATTGGACACAGGAACTATACTGTCAGTCTGTGACTGTCACTTAGCCTGAGGAGTGAGGAAGAAGCTGGGAGAGCCAGAGCTCTAGCAGCAGCCATTTAATTCAAGTTATGAATTATGATATCAAGTTAATTATTAGTGACGCCCAAGTTAATTATTAAAATCGCGAGCTAACATCAATCTTCCATGCTGTTTGCCCCTGTATCTTTTACATATAGAAAGAGATTTGTCTTCCAAGCTCTGGGACTGCTTAAACAAGGTAGTCATCAAGTTTGCTGTCTCTCACAAGAACTCCAGTGATCATCCTCAGAGTCGAGTTTCCTCCTTATTTTTTGTTAACTGGCTTTTTCAAAGCCACCATAACACGAAAAATTTCTTCTACCTGATTACGATAAAACAATAATAATTATTGCATGCATGATGCATGTTAGATAGTGCGAAATCTCCATATTACGGGTGGCAAAAGGGGGTGTGGCCAAAATTTCGGTGTGCTTCGCGCGCCCACCATTTTCTCCTTGCCCGACCTTCTTTCCTACTCTACCTACACCCATGCATGGGAGGAGAACTGAAGTAGCTGAAGTTGTAATACAATAATCCAACAGTCCTCTCCATCAGTATTAATAGGTATATTGTCTAGTTCATTAATAGTGTGTCTTCAACTCTTCAATATACAGTGTATCACAAATGACACCTCACAAGACAGTTTCACACCAATACATACTGTATCTTCAGTGGTGGGCTCAGTCATTCTAATTCTAGCAATAGTATCAATGATTGTTGGGTTTGAA
>NW_003554969.1:0-1567 GCF_000090795.2 Amphimedon queenslandica | reverse complement strand
GTATACAGACATGAACGAAAATTTCACAAAAAATACTTGCCACGTGCCACGTGGTTTCAGTTTGGTGATGGAAGCATTGTTTGAGGTTTTCTCTGCGCCTTCTTCTCCCTCCTATCCTCTTCCTCCGCCTTCTTCTAAACCTTCACCTGTTCCTCAATCCTCTCGCTCTAGTGAAGAAGGTAAGACAAGGCCTTCACTTAGTTCCTGGACTTTTTTGGCTTCCCACGTGCTCTGACTTAGTTAACACTGACACCTTTTGGTCTCTTCGTCTTTCTATTTTAGATTTTCCGGTGCTCTGTTGTTCTTCATTCGCTGGGAGGACTATCAAGCTATTGCACAATGGATTTGTGAAGCAGGGTCTGTTACAATCGTATGATAATGAGTAATTAATGTGAGGTGTGCTTTTAACGTCATATTTGCCTAATAATAATAATAATAATAATAATGCATTTGGGATTTTTAACAGTTCAAGGGGTTATCTACTGTTTTCCTTGTCGAATGAATAGGATTTTTTATGTAACATTGACAATGTTGGTACATTAAAACTATGAGAATATCCTGTTTTTAACTTAATTAATTTGGCTTGATTAATTCTACAATGTACATGTAATGTTTATTTCTTTATCCAGTCTTCTGACAGCGACATTAGGGCTGGCTAAAGAAAGAATCTGAAGCCTTTCAAAAATCACCACCCCACCTCTGCTTGTTTATAGTTTATACTGTCAGTATAAACTTGTGGTCTAGGTAGATAATCCCTAACACCACATTAGCAAATCTTCATGAAGAAGGGATTGAGGATTTATGTTTACTGCAAAGGGTTAATAGGCTAGAGCCTCCCTTATCCTTTAAAACAGAAGTGTCTTAACCCAGCTAATTTCCTCTAAGTTGACTTAGCTGTAAAGTACATGTAGCATGTTTTACTAAAATGTTTTATTTTCCATGGACAGTAACTTGCAGAAATTGACTTCATATTACATGTTGTATTGATGTAGTTATGCAATGTATACAGTTTAAGCTGTTTTTTACTGAAGGGTTTCATTTTTAATCATCTTTTAAGTATGTTAATTTTTGAAAAAAATTACATGTATCTTGCGCTAAAGTCTGTTGTATTTTAGGACCTGTATGATCTACGTGTACCATACATTCATAATAATATTAATCTTGGTGATTGGCAGTTTTCTGAAGAAATCACTATTATGAATTTTGCCCTTAAACAGATTTGCCATGATTACATTTACATTATGCTAATCAATATTACCTATCAGGCTATCACGGTATCACCTTATTAAAGGGTAACTCAACCCAAAAACTTTTTCGCAGAAATAAGTTGGTAATAAAGAAAAAATCATAGGAAAAATAAGTAAAATTATCAAAAAGTACTGTTTCCATACTAAATCTTGGGTCAAAAGTTGCAATTTCTTGCCTTGCAGCCATTTTGTCAAAATCACTTCCGGTTGTGGGCGTGGTCACGCGATGACATACATGGGGGAACATTAGCAAGTTTCTGCATTGAAATATTAGCAACTTCAAGGCTGGATATCTCAGCTATGCGTGCAAGAAAGCAGCT
>NW_003554968.1:0-1567 GCF_000090795.2 Amphimedon queenslandica | reverse complement strand
GAGCAATAAAATGGTTAAACCAATACAACATTATTGATGCATAAAAAACTCCCACTATTATAGATCTACTGTTGAAGATATACCATTAAGATAGCAGAGACAATTGAGAAAAAAGAAAAGAAAGAAAATCAGTGACACTAAAAAGATTGCATGCATGACAATCACATAGCTTTTTGGAGCAACTTCAAAAATCATAAAAATCCAAACTTATTGCAATCAGCTAAACTTTCTACACAGCATAAGAAGTTAAGAACATGTGAGTGTGTTATAGTAACTAACTTTCGTCTAGAGCAATAAGACAGTGAAATGAATCCCCAATGGGATAGTTGCCAATGAATGCTAGCACTGTATAGTAAAAATTAACAGCAACAATAAGGCTCATTCACAGTCCTATCCTAAAAACAAGGATAGATGAGAAACTGGTGAAGGAGAATAATGAAAACATACACAGCACCAATTGTGCTTTCTTCACGTAGTTCGAGACAGTCATAGACTAGACTATAGTACTTTCTATTCCATTATATTAAAGGATACAGCAAAAAATTCTACAGTCAATTATTTTATCAAGCAGTTTTCAGCTCTTCTACCTCTTCTACTTCTTCCTCTGTGAATGGTCCACCATATTTATCTTTACCCAGCTAGGTCTATCTAGTCTTGAAGGAGCATGTTCCTCCCAGTAGGTAAGAGAACTGCAATTCTCACGACAAATAAACCAGTACCAATTTTGTTGCTTATTGACACTTTACTCAATGCTATACTAGTAGTTATATTCATTTTGATACCAGAACAATAATAATACCTCCTTAATTCATGTATTTTGAACTTCATAGAACAGCCAAACACACACTTACCTTAGGGTGGGTATTAATTGCGCAGTCTTAAATTTTAGCGTTTTCAAGGGGACCCTGATTTAGCAAAATGTAATATTAGCGAAAATAGGAAAAAAATCAATGGTAAAACCCCCATTCAATAGCATAACACTTCCCAAGAAGCCCAATCTATACATTTAAGAGCAGAACACTTAACAGGATCACCTTATTTACTGTTATCTTGTCACAAATCTTGCTTATCTTGTGTACTTGTTTACACAAGTACATAATAACTATTATTAGCGACTGGTTGAATTAGCGATTTGAAGTACACTCGCTAAAAACGTTAAAATTAAGTGTTGCAATTAACCCACCCTAAGGTAACTTATTAAAGGCATAGATAGTAGAGTAAATGATTTCATTTACTCTATACTAGGGCCACGTTGACTTTTCCACTCATTATAAATTCAACCTTCATAGGTCATCTTTTAAGTAGCTGCCAATTATAAATAAGTGTTTGTTAAGTATTTGTTTATCTTAATGTTTACCACTAAGAATGTAATTAAAGAGTACAGTACATTTGTAATTTTTATTAAAACCAAAAGTATATAAAATAAGAGATAAAAAAATAGTCAAATGGCCTTGTCAGTTGCAGCCTTGATATCATAGAGAATGGCCGAGTTTTGCCAGGGTTCCAGCTATCTGACTGGTAGAATTGCTCATCTAATCAGGTTCATCACTGGATTCTCAACTGACAT
>NW_003554967.1:0-1567 GCF_000090795.2 Amphimedon queenslandica | reverse complement strand
TAATATATATATAGTAATGAAGTGTAAAAACATTGGATAACAAACCTATATCTTTTTCAAGCAGAACACAAACTTGTTATGTATTGAAGGAAAGTTTAAAGAGTCCTCTTTCTAAAAATATAAAAATTTGACTCATACTATGTATGTTACAGATTTGTGACAACATAAAAGAAGACAGAGTAAAAATAAATAATCAGAGATGCCATCTCCTACTCACCTGGAACCTTAGCGTGTTTGACACCTTTGAACAGTTCTTCAAAGTGGCTTTCCTATGATGGCACTAATTAGTTCCAGTCGCAAATAATGCGAGAGCAATAGCCTGCAAAAGACAGAGCCTGTTTCCAGACCTTGTCGTTGCGTGGGCGGTATCTCTGCAAATATATCTCCGGATAACAGCATTTTCGCAAACGGGAGCGTTCCGGCTGTATACACTGGATAATGTACCTATCACTGGATACTTTATAGTAGTCAATGAATTGGAAAACTTTACGACTATTAATAATAATACTAATATTACGTTATCAGCTACTAATCCTGATCCTTGTACATTAAATAACGTATCAGTTTCTCCTATTAATGATGCTGGAATAGGTTCATCTAATAATATCAGCTTCTATTATGAAAAAGGTTAGTCTTCTTGTATAGAGTCTATTATTTGCACAATAGTACATTGTTTTGATTATTGTAACAGTTGTGTTAAATTATAATAGTAATTTTTATTATCTTGTTCCCAAGAATAAATTTATACCCGACGTTAACATAAGATGAATAATTCTATTAACTTAGATAGTCTGTACCAATACAATATAGCATGCCTCTCTGCACCAATTTAAACTAAATGGGAAGTGTAAAGCTTTTTGGCATAAGTTTTTGGTATCCTTTGACCTTGCCAGGGGCTCCAAATTCCCTCCAATTATGTCTATATCCTATATTTATACAGTTCCTCTTGTCACTCCTAATGTTTCAGTAATGCCAGTAGTTGATGAACAAAAATTATCAGTAAATATCAGTTTTGATGTAAGTTTGATTATTAACACTATGCAAGTTTTTCCACTCTATATATTTAGCATACAGAATTACTGTGCATTGGTGAATATCCCAATGATATAACTGTCAATATATTGAATAATAATAATGAGATACAAGAGAGTGTTAGTTTACCAAAGTAGTGTTGTTCTAGTATGGAATTGTATTTTAGTTCTAGTTCTAGTTTTTTGACTAAAAATACTACTATTTTAGTTCTAGTTCTAGTTTTTAACTAAAAATATATTAATTTTAGTTTTAGTCCTAGTTCTTTGACAAGAAATACAATAATTTTAGTTCTAGTTCTAGTTTTTTGACTAAAAATACAGTGATTTTAGTTCTAGTTCTAGTTTTTTTACTAGAAGTAGTGTGATTTTAGTTATAGTTCTTTAAACTAAAATTTCTAGTATTAGTTTAGAACTAAAGCCTCCAATACTTACGTTCCAGTTGAGTCATGCCAAAAATTGGAGTAATTTAAATACTAGTAGTAGCTCTTAACTAAAATCTTTTTTGTTATATTGCTGAGTTATGCTTCAAATGTACA
>NW_003554966.1:0-1567 GCF_000090795.2 Amphimedon queenslandica | reverse complement strand
TGCTTGTGCTTCTATGCCTTTTTTATAGCAAATGTACTCTTTTTACTTGCTTCATTGCTTCTTTACTTTTGTTTACAATATAATACTAAAGAGGTTAGGCCTCCTTCCAGTGAAAACAAATATTCATGGTTTGAAGGTGTTACTGTTTTCATATTCTTTTATTCACACTGGTGTAGCGTTATCAGTTGCTTTATATTTGCCAAAATAATGTATGGGATTCAGAATAAAATTATAGTAGCAGGGGATGACATTTCCAGTGACAATTTTGATGATTTGATAAAAAAAGATGAGCAACTTATTAAAAGTGCAACAAAAACTCTTAATTATTTCCAGTTATGGTTCTTCATTCATTGGGTGTTCTACATCATCACTTCATTCCTAATGATTGCTCTCTCCATTGAAGCCATTCTGTTACTTATCAGAGCAACACAAGCTCACAATCAACCTGGAGTCCATTTTAGTGATGGAGAAATTTGCCTACTTGTCCTTCTTTCCATTTCAAATGTTTTAATGTTTATTTATCCTTGTTTCCGTGCAGCTGGCATCACAAGAGCAAGAAAGAAATATATACAAAATATCATAAAGAAGTACTCGAAAACTGAAAAAGGATACAATAATGCTATCAAGTTATATGTCAAGCATCTAAAGAGCCAGGACTTTGGATTTAGGTTAAACATTGGTTGTACCCACATTCCTTTTAATCTCAATGTAGCATACACTTCAATATTAATTGGAGCTTTTGGTATTGTATTAAGTATACTGACATCTGTTGCTACATAAACTATGCTTTGTCAAATTAGTCTTTTCTTGCTGCTCAGACTTAAATTTATTTTATTAATGCTGATCTTTAGTTTATAATATAACTTTTTTGATTGCTGATTATGATTATTTCTAACTTTTTGCTGATTTTTGTTTTAATTTCAATGATTAATATTATTTTAACAAACCTTTTATGATTATTGGTGATTGATTCCATCAGAGATGCAGTGAGTGGTTGTATCCAGTGATACTGTATTGGTACAGTACGTGAGAGACTGAGATGTAGTTCAGACTGGAACGGTATCACATCTTGTAAAGACTTCTTTAAGAAAGACTCTATTACATTGTTGAACCCATCAGAAAATGTAACTAAAAATAGTAACAAGAATCATCAGTTAAAAATATTAAAAATTGATACTACCTTGACATAAACTAAATTTCATTATTATTAATATTCTAACTTGGTATGTATACGTATGTAGGCCAATTCCCTCTAACGTGAGCAAATGATCTTTTCCTTCCATCATGATCTTCAGCTACATCAATATGATCACCTATATCATGTGATGTATCCAGTATATACTAGCAATATGAATTAAACCTTCACTGAACATGTTAGCAATGGCACCAGGTAACTCTAAAGGTTTGGAAGAACTAGTAAAAATAATTAATAATACAAAATAATAATAATTGATTGATTCCTGGGTACTTTTCTTTATATTTCTTAATTACTGGTGGAGTTTCTTCACTGCCTGAGCTGTCACTAGATGAAGAATAGCTAACCAAATGCAATGATCTATTGTCAGCC
>NW_003554965.1:0-1568 GCF_000090795.2 Amphimedon queenslandica | reverse complement strand
AGCTATTGACTTATTTTGAAAGCTGGGGCAAACACTCAACAATTGATCGTAAGTCAAGGCCACGGGATCGAGAAAGAGATCAGAATGAGAATTAGGAAGCTAGTGCCCAGGACCGTCAGGCTACCAGCATCACAAACCTCACCAATCTACCCACTGTGACCCGGCTTAGACCAACTGTATAGTGTTTGCCTGGTTTTAGGTAGTTAAAGGATCGAGACAAAAAAAGAAAAAGTCTGATCTTTTTCTTCTGCTTAGAGTCCATATCACACAAAAAGGTAAAAGAGAGAAAGAGAAGAAGAGAGGGTTCTAGCATGAGATACAGGGAGCCACTATCGGACCCAAAAGGGGACTCCTCGCCCACACTCCTGGGCAGAACACTCTCCCCTTCGCTAACCCTCCCCTTCCCTCTCACATGATCGGGACTAAAAGCAGGTCACTGTGAAAAAGGGTAGCTCAACCCATACAGTGAAAAAATAAGCTCATGTCTTCATTAAATCCAAAACAGCTAGGATATGTTCTCCTCTCCTCCTCTGGTATGTCTATCAATTCCTTTCCTTCCTCCTCTCAGTCAGCAGTTTAGCGTCATGTTTAGGACCCTAAACATAGAAACAGTTTAACGTCATATTTAGGACCCTAAACTTAGAAACAGTTTAACGTAATGTTTAGGACCATTAAAATCTAACAAAATATGCAATTAAATAGGATTTTACAACCATTTGGTTACACATTGGTTAGGGTGTTCCTATATTGCCTACATTATAACCTGTGACCATCAATACAGTACCAGTAACATATCAACTACACAGTCCTACCTACTACCATATTGACCCTATAGCAGTAAGGGATTCCCCATACAATAACAATATCATGCACAGCTACAGCTACAGACAATAATAATAAAGTAAGGGATTAGGTATTACTAGCTGCAGGCAGTCCCAACTAGCAATACAATAATACAATAACAAAACCTTCTTAATGCTATACTCCAACACACAAGAGGACCTAGCTCTCCCATGATTCAATCCAGTTTGGACTTGTACCAGGACATCAAAGACTTTAAAAACCAAATACTTCACAAGGACTTGAAACCCACTACCTTTACAGCTCCTATGAATGAAATATAAAAACAAGTTAACACATTAATCTCCCAAATACACTCCTTCCCTCCCTCTCCTCTCTCAATAACTAACTCATGATAGTGATACTGCTGCTCATCAGCTGCTCCTCCTCTCTCTCTCTCTCTCTCTCTAAGATGCTCTTGTATTCAGGCTTTGTTCTTTGAATCCTCTACTATCTGTCCTCTCTCCCTCACTCTTCCTCCCTCCTTCCCTCTCCCTTAAAGGCTATTGTCTTCAATAGGCCTGAGGAGCTATAGCTAGAGGAAGGAAGCAACAATTATAATTATATTGAAGTACATGTACTATTATTAGTTAAATACATGTACTTATTATTTAATTATAGTATTTAGTTACATGTACTATTATTAATTATGAGTACAAGTACTGGCTATTTAAGAGGAAAGGTAGCATTGGAGTATTAGAAATAAGAGGGGAATGAAGAAAAGAGGA
>NW_003554964.1:0-1568 GCF_000090795.2 Amphimedon queenslandica | reverse complement strand
ATTGAATAGCCTGGCCTTCACCTTTCATGAAATATTCTTGTATTTCATTGTCATAGGAAGACCAACTTTCCTTCAGAGATTTGTTTTCTTGAAGGAAAACTTTGACAATTTTGAGTATAAATGAATAGTTAAACCAGGACACATGTTTTTCAAGAACATAAAACAATTGCCGTGCATCTTCACTTTCATTAAATTTCTTTCTCACCAGCTCCTTGTTTTTAAGTGTTTGATCATTTGGACTGAGTACTGAGATGACATGAGCTTCAATATATTCAATGATGTCAGAAAGATGAAGCTCCTCGAGGGCTTTTCTTGTTTGATAAAAAAGGTCAGCAAACTCTTCATTCATTTTTTGTAACTTAATTGTTATTTCAAGATTTTGTCCTTGATTAGGAGGTTGTGATGGAGGATAAGTGACATACCCTATAAAAGCAAAAATATAGTAACAGATGCATAACTCAACAGCTAATAAGGTAAGTAGTTGACATTATTTAAAAAGTTAGTGTAGTAATGGTCTAACTATTCTTACATGTTTTTTTCCCTGGATTGCAAGTATCAGATGATTTTCCAGGTGACATAGCTTGTTCATCACTAAGACTCATTTTTGGGGCATTATTTGATGGCAAATGAAACCGTTCTTCAATTATCCCTGGAACACTGTCAGTACACTCCCATCCTATAAATTTTTACGACTATTTTGGATACGGTATTAAAATCATATTCACCTGTTGAACTGGCAGAAGGTGACATTCCTTTATCATGAATAGTAACATTAATAGGACCACCCATAAAATGAGGAGTAGCTCCTCCAGTAGTAGCTGGTAGAGGGTGAGGAGTAGCTCGTCCAGTAGTTGCTGGTAGAAGATGAGGAGTAGCTCCTCCAGTATTAGCTGGTAGAGGATGAGGAGTAGCTCCTCCAGTAGTAGCTGGTAGAGGATGAGGAGTAGCTCCTCCAGTAGTAGCTGGTAGAGGATGAGGAGTAGCTCCTCCAGTAGTAGCTGGTAGAGGATGTTCACGAGCTATTTCATCAGCTAATGCTGAGTTTCTTCCTCCTTCTTTAACAGCTACACACACCATTCTCCAACACGGCCCACCATAACGCTTGTAATCATAATCTTTCATTAGCCAATACTCTATTGCTTTCTGCAGACACGTCTCAATATCTCCACGATGATTTGATTCTATCTTGTTGATAGTATCAATCCTTATACGCCACGAAATAGCAATCTGTTTCCAGCGAGGTGAAAGTGACTTCATTTTCTCGTAAACATCGTAGTAGTGTTCATTGATGTCTGCAAAATATCATTAAATGTCAAATATACCCGCAAACTCACTTAGTTCTTTATCACAAACGTTTATAAAAGGAGCAGAGGAAGAAGAGCTTGCCATTGTTGATTGCTGCGTTCACTTCTACGCCCACTCAAAAGGGCGTATCTCGTATTAGGGGTGTGGCTCAACCGGTTGTGGTTTGCGGCGCTGCGTGCTCTAAAATGGAGCAGCTTACAGCATTACTCTACTTTCTTCTCTTTTTACTGACATCATGTACTCTCAGGATTAATGGAGTTCTC
>NW_003554962.1:0-1569 GCF_000090795.2 Amphimedon queenslandica | reverse complement strand
AGATTATGCAGATATTTTGGAGAGTTCTCTTAAAGAAATTGCTAACAAACTGTTTGAAGCTAAAATTATTACCCGGCAGGTTCAGAAGTCACCAACTTATGATGCCATAGCCTCAAGTTTCCTAGCTATAATGAATCTATTGGACTCTAAGTCTGACCTAGAGAAGCATTGTGTGAAGTATCTAGAGGCTCTGTCTAGTGTTGGGGGACCAATAGAATTTGTTGCTAATCTCTTGAGGGAAAAATGGACAACAGCACTGGAGGGTGCACTTCAGTTTGAACAGTCTGTGAAAAGAGTTAGAACTAATTATAAATGATGTTGCACTTAAATGATTTTAATTTGTAGCTAATGTTATAATTTGTATTTTAAAATGCTCTATTTATGTAATGTTCCATTCTTCTGGTTCTTTTTTTGAAATTCAAAAAGGAAGTTCCATTTCAATAAAGTGGGTGTGGCTCAAATTTTAATCAATAAAATGGAGAAAAAGTGCAACAAAACGGAGAACAAAACAGCATCTCCTGCCAAAGCCATAGAGCCTAAGGAACTAATACCCTGGACCCGCCATTGTGATTACTGAGGACAGGTAAATGTAGAATTAAGATATACATTATTATAACTATCATTAAATATTGAGTGCATGTTCATTCAAAAGTTTATACTCCAATAAGATTCATTATAGAGGTGAACCTAATGAAGTTAAAGGGGCCAGGGTTGGTAAGTCTCATTAGCCACTGGTAGCCAGACCAGCCTACAGTCATAGCTGGGGAATGGTCTGGCTAGGGAGACTAGGCTGGGGGACATGGAGCCTAAGGACCTAATGAGTGGATTAGCATTGGGATGACGGGGATTAGGTAAATGTAGAGTTATTTAAGGAGGATATACATTATTATAACTAATTGAATTATTGTGCATGTCATGTGTATACATGTCTGTTCTTATGTTGCGTAGAAGTTTGAGCCATTTTGATCAATTTTGGATTTTTTACGAATTTTTAAATCAGGCCAAAGTCTCTGTACTTTAGTACATGGTCCTGGGCCAAATTTCACCAAAATTGAAAAGTAGAGATTTCTCCATTTTTATAATTTTTACTAATTCACGTACATGTTCTTATGTTGCATAGAAAGTTTGAACCAGTTCCGATCAAATTTGGATTTTTTAGGAATTTTTAAAGTTGCTCAAAAATTAGGCCAAAGTCCCTGTACTATAGTACAGTGACTTTGGCCAAATTTTGTCAAAAGTGGCTAGAAGAGAATTCTCCATTTTTATAATTTTTTCTGATGCATATACATGTATTTATGTTACGTAGGAAGTTTGAGCCAGCTCCAATCAAATTTGGATTTTTTACAAATTTTTGAATCAGGTCAATTAGGCAAAGTCTCTATACTTTAGTACATGGTCCTGGACCAAATTTAACCAAAATTGAAAAGTAGAGATTTCTCCATTTTTGTAATTTTTCTAACACTTGTTCTTATGTTGCATGGAAAGTTTGAGCTGCTTCCAATGAATTTAATTTTTAAAATAGCTTCAAAATCTGGCCAAAGTCCTGTACTTTAGTATACAGGGACTTGC
>NW_003554961.1:0-1569 GCF_000090795.2 Amphimedon queenslandica | reverse complement strand
AGAGACTGTGACAGGATCAGTGACAGGAGGGGGAGAAGGTTTCTCTTCTTCTTTTGTTTCTTGTTTCTTTTCATCTTCTTCAGCTTCAGCTTCTTCATCATTAGTTTGTGTCTGTGATACGACTTTAAAAGCAGCTTTACGTAATATCTGCCAAATGAAGGAGAATGAAATTACAATAAAGGAATACCATTATAATACAAGTATGAAGTATGTACATGTACATGTATACAATACCGTATAGCGGAAAAATTTCGAGGATAACAAATTTCGCGGATTTTTTCATGATTCGCGAAATTAAATTCCTTGAAAATCAATTTAATACGGTGCACGATAGCAGATTAGTGGAAATTCGCAAAAATTAATTCCGCAAACTTCCGGATACGGGTCATTCGGGAAATTTATTATCCACAAAAAAACCCGCTATACGGTATTAGCTGAATATTTAGGTAACTGTACATTCAGATGTACATGTACATAAAATTGATAAAACAGCTCAACAAGCAAAGGACAATACATGTACATGTGTATGTAATGCATTTATGAATATTATCATGACTTGTGTGTGTGTGTAATCATGTTTGGAGTCTAGACCTTCTCAATGTGTTTCTGTAGGTTCCTCACTCCACTCTCCCTGCAGTACCACTTGATGAGGGACTGGAGAGCATCAGTTTCTATGAGGACCTGACCATCCTCCAAACCAGAGGAAGAACGAGCTTGAGGTATCAGGTAATTCTCAGCAATGGCTTCCTTCTCTTCCGATATGTAACCAGAGACCTAAGAGTGTGAGGCTAAGAATGATATAACAGTCTATGGTATTTTAATAAACTTAATGTAAAAAATCCAATTTCAATCGGAATTAGCTAAAACTTTCTACACAGCATAAAAACATGTATATGTATCAGGAAATGTAATAAAAATGGACAATTTTCAACTTTTCATTTTTGACAAAATTTGACCAAAATCCCTGTACTATATATAGTACAGGGACTTTTGTCCAATTTTTTAACAACTTTAAAAATTTGTAAAAAAATCCAATTTTGATCAAAATCAGCTCAAACTTTCTACACAACATAAGAACATGTATATGTATCAGAAAATGTAATAAAAATGGAGAATTCTCACCTTGTCATTTTTGACGAAATTTGGCCAACAACACTGTACTATAGTACAGGGACTTTAGTCCAATTTTTGAGCAACTTAAAAAATTCGTAAAAAATTCAATTTTGATGGGAATCAGCTTAAACTTTCTACACAGCATAAGTACATGTATATGTATCAGAAAATGTAATAAAAATGGATATTTCTTTCCTTTTCATTTTTGGCGAAATTTATCCAATGACCCTGTACTATAGTACAGGGACTTTGGCCTGATTTTAGAGCAACTTTAAAAATTTGTAAAAAATCCAATCTTGATTGGAATTGACTCAAACTTGTTACACAACATAAGTACATGTATATGCATCAGGAAATGTAATAAAAATGGACAATTCTCTCCTTGTCATTTTTGGCAAAATTTGGCTAACAACTCTGTACTATAGTACAGGGACTTTGGTCCGATTTTAGAGCAAC
>NW_003554960.1:0-1569 GCF_000090795.2 Amphimedon queenslandica | reverse complement strand
GAAAATAAGAGGCTAGGCAATTGTGGCCTCTTCCTTTTACTGTTACTATGTAAATCAACTGATGTTATCAAGATCTTTATCATGTGTAATCGCCATTTTGAATATTTGCTTCCATTTTTGGGCAGACCACCCCCCTTTTATACTGCGCATGCTCGTTTAAGCGATTCTAATTAACGCGCCACCAAAGTGGTGGTAAAATGGCGGATTTTTGGAGGAAAGACAGGCTGAACAATCTTCTCTTTTATCCAGCCATTCTAGCTGTAGGAGCCACTTTGAGCTGTCCTTTTGTTTCAGTATACTCTATTTATCTCTTCTGTAAGCTCTTTGGTTGCTGTTTTGGCTTTTATAGCATTTTATCATAGGAATATTCTCACCCATTGGCAATTCCCGTTTTTCTAAATTTTGCTTTCAGGAGCCAAGGCGCTTGCCCCTCCATTGCCATGAAGACAGAAGTGTATTCAGCTGAGTCCTATGACTAGTGTCTATCATCAGAGTTAGTCTCAGTCCATCAGAACCAGGTACGGTGGAATAACTCACTCAGTTGTCATGTTGCAGCTGGAGTGTGGATGATTATGACCATCTTTTCACCTCTTAAAACTATAGGATTGGTCTTTAATCACATGTAAGAAGCATTCCAAGAAACATAAGTGTGCTCGAATAGCTCAGCATCATGTAACTAGCTCTTAATAGTAACGTCCAGTATGAAGTAAAACACTTCCATTGTTACATGATTTTAATATTTTATTTATGATAAAAATTGATGTCAATTACAATAATTATCTTTGTTATCATCAAAATAGTTTCTAATTATTGTGTATATACTGTTAATATCATAAAAGTATGAGTAAATACATAAATAGTCGTCTATACAAATGCAATGTAGTGACCTAGTGATTACAACAATAATAGTTCTAGCAACAACACCCATGTTTTTTATAATTTAAATAATAAGTAAAACTGTTGGGAGAGGATACAAATGGTTTAGAGCCATGAACGAGTCCTGAATGTGACGATTCCTCTCTGCAAGTATTGGATAGCGACACGGGGTATTAATACGACATGAGGTGCTCATACAATACAACCAGTGAATGTACAGATAAAGAATGAGCTCTTGCATGCCTCAACTATCTATAAAAGAGCCAACCTATAGTTTTAAGAAGTGAAAAGATGGTCATAATCATCCACACTCCAGCTGCAACATGACAACTGAGTGAGTTATTCCACCGTACCTGGTTCTGATGGACTGAGACTAACTCTGATGATAGACACTAGTCATAGGACTCAGCTGAATACACTTCTGTCTTCATGGCAATGGAGGGGCAAGCGCCTTGGCTCCTGAAAGCAAAATTTAGAAAAACGGGAATTGCCAATGGGTGAGAATATTCCTATGATAAAATGCTATAAAAGCCAAAACAGCAACCAAAGAGCTTACAGAAGAGATAAATAGAGTATACTGAAACAAAAGGACAGCTCAAAGTGGCTCCTACAGCTAGAATGGCTGGATAAAAGAGAAGATTGTTCAGCCTGTCTTTCCTCCAAAAATCCGCCATTTTACCACCACTTTGGGTG
>NW_003554959.1:0-1569 GCF_000090795.2 Amphimedon queenslandica | reverse complement strand
TAAGGAGTGGTACAGGCTACTACTGCTCTAACTTCAGTCACAACCAAAACACCTGACATATATTATATTCTAAACAACTCAATCAAAGAGTCATAATAATACAATATCTAATTTAACTGGAAGACACATATTGCATTCCACTTCAATCACAAAAACATATCAAAACAACACTATAAAACCAATATACACTGTACATACATACACACATACATAATACATTTACATGTATTAATATGTACATGTATATTAGTATGCTTATACTGTTACCTCCACATTGTATCTTCACTTCAAAGTAGCTCTTATCCTGGACTATTGGAGCATTAGCTAGAGCAGCTCCAGTACCACAGACCCGTCTACCCGACTTCACAACAACACAATCAACCCCTGGAGGATAAAAGGAAGACACCATCTCATCAATATGTATCAGGAAATGTAATAAAAATTTGGGGTGATTTTGGAGCCATTTTTTGGAAAAAAACCATGGGCTATAGCCTTGGGTACTTTTCAGAATTTTGCCGTTTTCTGAAAATGGTCGTAACTTGAAAAATTGAAGTCGGAATCAGCTCAAACTTTCTACAAAGCATAAAGACATCAATATGTATCAGAAAATGTAATTAAAATTTGGGGTGATTTCGGAGCCCTTTTTTGGAAAAATCCATGGGCTATAGCCTTTTCAAAATTTGGCCCACTTTTAAAAATGCTCATAACTTGAAAGTTCTTTGTTGGAATCAGCTCAAACTTGCTACACAGGATAAGGACATCAAAACACACCCCAAAAGACTTCTCTAGAAGCATTAGAAGGTAGAGAGAACCTCTATAAGTCTTAATGCAAGGTGGTGAAAACAATGACACTAATAGCCTTGTTGGTATTGTAATACAAATACACATAATACATAGAACAAGCTGTTATACAATACCAAAGACACTAGAAATGCAGGAACATGTCGTCCAGTCCATAAAAAGTGGTTCATCTTATCAAAGAATATTCTGATGGGCGTTTCTACGAGTATATTATAACTCACCCATTTTTGAGGTATCTATGACCACTTGCTGTACTTCTCTAAGCCTCACAGGACCGGGATCAGGGTTACCCCAGATACAGGAGCAGAAACAAGCCATTTTTTTAAATTTAGGTGTGGCAACAAAATACTGGATTTTATAGGTTGTAAACACTTAGGATATTCCCGGATACTGGTTATAACCACGCCCTTTTACCCGCCAGTAACACGTGTTTTCCCGCGAAACCAAATTCAATTCGACTCAAAGCTAACTTTTAAACATGTCTACCTATATGTTTTTCCATCTTCGCCTGGTTCAAGTTCTATCACATACTGGTTATAGCCACGCCCTTCTACCCGCCAGTAACACGTGACTTCCTGCAAAAATTATTTAAAATTTAAAATTACTACACGATTTTATTAAAAGTATAATTTATTCTTAATAGTTCGGTAATAAGGTAAAGACTGACAAATTTTTTCAAATTTCTTATCTAGTTTGAGCCGTCCTAGTGTATTATTAATTCTGAGAGATTCCATCAGTACCAGTACTCCATCAGTACCAATGTTAGTA
>NW_003554958.1:0-1569 GCF_000090795.2 Amphimedon queenslandica | reverse complement strand
TGAACTTGAAGAGATGAGGAATAAGAATGAAGGATTGGTGAAAGTGTTTGAAGTATGGGAAGAAATGGGTACTCGGCCATTTACATGGTTTACTTTATTGAGTGTTTTGAGATCAGCTGATGTTGATGAGTATGAATTAGCTGATGAGTTATCTAAACTATAATTGTTATTGTTGGGAATTGTATTGTGTGTGACTGTTTAAAATAAGTACTTTGCCTTTGAATGTGTGCAATAACTGAAATTTATAATTCTTAATAATAATTTGAGACATAGTTAAGTTAATTTATTATTAGACGAAGTTTGTATTAACTATATAAGCTAGAGCAAGCGAAGTTGTTGGATCACTTTTTTAGCTAGCAGAAGCTACTAGTATGAAGAAAATATTACTTTCTCTAATAAATTTTTTTTTCTTTACTACTCATGGTAAGCAATTTTAAATTTACTCATTTACACTGTTTATAGTTTCAGGCAGTATCTTCACTAATGTACCAGTGACACAATATGTATATATCAATGATAATGTGACATTTGAATGTGCTATTAATGTGACTCAACTTGTTCTCTTTCTTGAGACTTATCCATCAGTTGATGGTTCAGCATTATCCTCTGGTGGAATGGCATCACTCACCTTAACAGCAACAAGTGAAGTAAATGGTACAGAAGTTACCTGTAAAGTACCCGATGAAGCTTCTACCACTGAACCAGTATATCTATATGTACAAGGTCAGTATAATGTTGATTAATGAAGTGACTGTACTCAAGCATTCATTTAGTTTGTATTGTTGTTACACTTTTACTTGTACATCATTTGTATCAGCTAGTCAATTGAACAATTTTTGTTATCATTCCCAGGTCCACCTGATAGTGTCAGTAGTTTAACAGGATATCAGTTAGATTCTTGTTGTATGTTTATCAGTTGGTATCCTCCATTCACACTACCAGGACTAACAGTACAGTATATAATCAGTGTAGGAACTGATCAACAGTACCTTAATGACTCTATCACTAACTACACTTACTGTCCAATGAACCCAACCAATGAACAATATCTGTTTAACATTACAACTACTAATAAAGCTGGGAATGGATCTACTAGTAACATAACTTTTGAATTTCAATCAACAAGTAAGTAATTATACTTATTGAGAGCCTAAAGTGATTATTCTATACAGTAGATGTAGAGTTATATGTAACTGATAAGGAAAGAGGGAATGTAAATTGGACTTTTCATTTCATTGTATCTGTAAGTTCCCTAATAGGATTAATCATAGCCAGCTATGATAATTTTAAGGCCACTATACACCAGGCAATCCTATTGCTTGCAATCTGTGGTTACTTTAATCTTCAGGCAATACTGTTACCTAGAATAGAAACCTGTTCTATTCTAGACAACACATTGCTTACAACATCAAAGTAACCACAGATTGCAAGCAATAGAATTGCCTGGTGTATAGTGGCCTTTGTAATAGTAAATAGTAGTGTTAAGGGATAATAGACAGACTATAGTATTATAATGTATTATAGGTAATGTGTAATAAATGTACCATGTATTATAATGTATAGTCTATA
>NW_003554957.1:0-1569 GCF_000090795.2 Amphimedon queenslandica | reverse complement strand
GAGCTGCATCTTTGTATTGCATTTTATGAAGGAAGATTTGATGAATTCAACCCAAAACTTCCTAAAATATTTGCAAATTATATACATGGAGATCTTCCATTACTAGCAGACACTAAAGCTGCTTATGAACAATCACCTACTGATGTCCTTAATAGCATCCAGTGGAGTTGGAGTGATAGTACTGTACCAGAAGGAGTAGTTAAAATAAAATTAGGCAGATATGGTTTTTTTAGTTCTTGGCTTCTTAATACAGTTACACTTCATACTCAGTGATGATATTACGTTAGTGTCAATGTTAGTAATTATAATTAGTATTTATAGTATTATTATTAAATTTATTTTGGGGTACTCAATGTTTAAACATTAGAGATAGATTTGCAGGTCATCTTTTATTACCTCACTACTTATCAGTGATAATTACTGTAATCAAAATTACATGATGTTATAATGTATACAAAAATTATAATTAGCAAACAATCTAAAGCCTGGTTTACACTCACCACAAAATGCAATACAAACGAGTGCAAAATTAAAATTTGACCAATTTGCATCAACTTCAAGTGTTTTGTGTCAAAAGGTCAGATCGACCACACACATAAATCAACTGTGAACCTGGCTTAAGAAATATCAACTATTAACTTGGGAAGGCTTTAAAGTATTAGTTAAATAAACTAATACTTTCTTGATCTCTTACTGCTTCATTGCTTACAAACATTACTATATACAACACTTAACTTTACCCTCTTTACATCAGTATGTTATAATAGCAGTAGTACAATTGTGTATACTATAACTGGTTGTATAATAACAATCACATGAAGTGGTAGGATCACATAACATTCCTTGTACTGTAAGAATAATGGCCCAGTTCAGTAAAGAAGAGGTTTCTTTTGTTGAGGATCTTCCTAAGCATGTGGAGATAGAGTGTCCAGTTTGTCTTAATATCTTGACAGATCCTCATCTGGTGAGCTGCTGTGGACATAATTTCTGTGGGTCTTGTATTGAGAGAGTAAAAGCTAGTAATGGATCCTGTCCTATGTGTAAAGAGAAGGAATATATAGTTGTGGTTAATAAAGAGCGATTTCGTATTATCAATGGATTGGAGGTCTACTGCAGTAATAAGGAGAAAGGATGTGAATGGAAAGGAGAATTGAAGAATATGTCTACTCATCTTAATAAAGAGAAGAGAGAAGGAGAATGTCAATATGAAGAAGTAAAGTGTTGATATGAGAAATGTCAAGAGAGAATGCAACATAGATATCTTAAGTATCATAAAAATAAAGAATGTCCTCACCGTCCATTTCAATGCCAATACTGCAGTAGTATAGGTACGTTCCTCTCTATTGCAAAGGATCATTATGAGGAATGCAGGCAGTATCCTGTTACTTGTCCTAATAAATGTTTATCTACTAATATGCCATGAGGTAGTCTCACTGCTCATATCAATGAGTGTCCATTAGAGCCAGTAGATTGTGTGTTTAGTTGGGCTGGTTGTAATGATAAGCCATTACGTAAAGATGTACATGTACACACTGCTGATACTAAACACATGACACTATTAGCTGTAGC
>NW_003554956.1:0-1569 GCF_000090795.2 Amphimedon queenslandica | reverse complement strand
ATAAAAATACAGGGTGCTTTTGTCAAATTTTGGACCAACAAGCAAAGCCACAAAGATAATAGAGCACTGCACTAAAATCCTTTCTAAGAAATGTGAGACAGACTTTCACTTTTAAATCAATGCAAGCATGCAAACCATAGGAACGCATTATGACAAGGTGAGTATTGCAGAAAAGGAAGAGATTCTAAAGTCTTCAATGTCTTTGTTAGAATCTTATTTGTAAAATTGTGTTGTTCATCAATCTGATAATTTTATCACATTTCCTGTCAACATGATTGCTGCATACATCAGAAGAAAGAGCTAAATACAGTGAAGAGATCGTTTGCAAGCCAATTATGGTTTCATGGTTCGGATGCTTTGCTTGACATTAAAATACCATTTGATGGTTTGTGTTTGAGCTGTCTTTGCCCGATAAGCAGAGTATTGTATCAGTTAAGGAAGCTTTATCTATTGGAGAAAGATACGGGATAAATGAGGAAGATACTAAACAAGCTTTGAGATATTTCTATGATATGAGTCTCATGTTATAGTATCTAGAAAATATAAATGTTGTCTTTATTGATTCTAAACCAATCCTCAGGATTTTCTCATAATTATTAGCTCTCACATACGTTGATGATAGAATCAACCCAGTTTCTCAAGCTGTCGCTAACAATCTCAAGGCAGTATTTGTCAATGATGAGCATTTAAAGTCAAAGTCTGTTGTATTTTCCCTGCCAGTGTTCCAGTTGTTTGACATAATCAGACTCCAATACACTACTTCATTCCTTATGCTCTGATGTCGGAATCAACTCAAATGTTCTACACAGCATAAGGACATCATTGTATTTCAAAAAATGTAACAAAAATTTGAGGTAACTTTGGAGTCATTTTTTTAAATAGCCAAGCTATAGCCTTCAATATTCTTCAAAATTTTGGTATTTTTTAAAAGGGCGATGACTTAAAAATTGAAGTCTGAATTAGTTCAACTTTCTACATAGTATAAAGACATCAATGTGTATCAGAAAATGTGATAAAAATTTTGGGTGATTTCAAAGTCATATTTTGGAGAAAATCCCCAGGCTGTAACCTAACAACACTATCTAGTAGTCAATAAACTTAGTGCTTGTGTTATGAGTTGTTTTTAAAGGGGTGAGCCTTAAGCAAGCAATGATTCCATCTTCAAAAACCTTTATCTCTTTACCAGGATATATAAAATCAGTTATTAACGACCTGGGGGCGTAGCCCCCAGGTCGTTCTTATAATTGATTTCACCGTCGCGCTATGTATATATATATGGGAGAGGCTAAGTTCACAACGGTTGATGTGGTGACGACAATATTTTGATGATGCATTATGACACACATACTTACTGTACTACCACACCCGCCCACATGATTACATGTGTTTCCAGCCACACCTTTAGGTACAGCTGTTTTTATTGCAAAAAGTAGCCAGTTTTAAAACTATTCCACTGAAATGGATCTAGACTTTCTAATCATCACTACAATCATTGAAAAACAGTATTATTATTATTATATTATCATTAATATTATTATTATTATTAATGTAATTCTGGTAATCAGACAT
>NW_003554955.1:0-1569 GCF_000090795.2 Amphimedon queenslandica | reverse complement strand
CATCTGTACTGTTGACTTTTGTGTTGATTTCATGAGCTATACTAACCAGAAGGGCCAATTGCTCAATACTTCCTTGCACAAGAGCCTTGGTGCTGTTAGTAACATTGTTTGTAAGAACAGCAGCCTCAAGGAGTTCGTCTGTACTGTTGACTTTGGTGTTGATTTCATGAGCTATACCAACCAGAAGGGCCAATTGCTCAATACTTCCCTGCACAAGAGCCTTGGTGCTGTTTGCAAGAACAGCAGCCTCAAGAAGCTCATCTGTACTGTTGACTTTTGTGTTGATTTCATGAGCTATACCCACCAGAAGGGCCAATTGCTCAATACTTCCCTGCACAAGAGCCTTGATGCTGTTAGTAACATTGTTTGCAAGAACAGCAGCCTCAAGAAGTTCATCTGTATTGTTAACTTTTGTGTTAATTTCATGGGCTATACCAACTAGAAGGGCCAATTGCTCAATACTTCCTTGCACAAGAGCCTTGGTGCTGTTAGTAACATTGTTTGTAAGAACAGCAGCCTCAAGAAGCTCATCTGTACTGTTGACTTTTGTGTTGATTTCATGAGCTATACTAACCAGAAGGGCCAATTGCTCAATACTTCCCTGCACAAGAGCCTTGGTGCTGTTAGTAACATTGTTTGCAAGAACAGCAGCCTCAAGAAGCTCATCTGTACTGTTGACTTTTGTGTTGATTTCATGAGCTATACCAACCAGAAGGGCCAATTGCTCAATACTTCCCTGCACAAGAGCCTTGGTGCTGTTAGTAACATTGTTTGCAAGAACAGCAGCCTCAAGAAGCTCATCTGTACTGTTGACTTTTGTGTTGATTTCATGAGCTATACCAACCAGAAGGGCCAGTTGCTCAATACTTCCCTGCACAAGAGCCTTGGTGCTGTTAGTAACATTGTATGTAAGAACAGCAGCCTCAAGAAGTTCATCTGTACTGTTGACTTTTGTGTTGATTTCTTCCGTTATACCAACTAGGAAAGCCAATTGCTCAATGCTTTCCTGCACAAAAACCTTTGTACTGTTTGTAACTTCATTTGTGAGAACAGCAACCTTAAGAAGTTCATCTAGCAAGGCCAATTGCTCAGCCTTGGTGCTGTTAGTAACATCATTTGTGAGGATAGCAGCCTCAAGGAGTTCATCTAGAAGGGCCAATTGCTCAATGCTTTTTTGCATAAGAACCTTGGTACTGTTAGTAACATCAATATTACCAATTCTTTTATGAATTTCTTGCGCAAAGTGAGTAATAGATTCATTAAACAACTGGCACATTGGATTGTTAGTAGCAGTCAGACCAGCATTCGTAGCACCAGTAGGAGTGGCACTGCATTCAGCAGATGATTGTGATATTAAAAAGCCACACATGCCCACTAAAGTGATAAGCAATACCAATATAATGGCTAATAAACATATCACTATACGGAGTGGCCATTTGTCTTCAATGTATTTCTTGCTGTGTGTAGGTGGTACTTGATACTGATGCTCTTGCTCTTGATTAGAAGGTAATGCCTTCATTTCGTACATCATTTCTTGCAGCGCTTCATCATTTGTGGTATACTGATTCT
>NW_003554954.1:0-1569 GCF_000090795.2 Amphimedon queenslandica | reverse complement strand
TTTTATTGTCTTCTACTGTATTTAGTCAGAAACTAATGTGACTAGATTTTAGTAGGACAAAATCAATAAGGGAGGGTGGCATTACTCTCACCATTGCCATGTACAAACATGTACCTTATGCATGTACATGTACATGTTCCAACATTTGTGTAGAAAGTTTGAGATGATTCCTATCAAATGGGCCAATATCCCTATACTATAGTAAACGGTCTTTGGCCAAATTTTATTGAAAATTACTAACAATTTTTCTAATAAATATACATGTTTGTGTGTTGTGTAAACAGTTTGAGCTGATTCCAATCAAAAATTGATTTTTAAATTAATTTTAAAAGTACATGTATGTTACTCTGAAACATATACATGTACAATGTACATGCCATAATTTCAGCAATCATGGGTTGGTGTAATTCATATACAGTTGTACATGTATTTTCCTGTATTTTATTATTGTAGAGAATCCAAGAACATGAGCTAGAGAGAGTTAATAAAATTGCAAGATCACTTAAAGAATTTGCAAAGTATATCAACCATTACACTGTTCACTTTGTTTTCTCTATCTCTACTTCTCCCTCCCTCCATCTTTCAATCAATTTCTTTATTTGTATTCCTCCTGCCCTCTACCTCTCTCCCTCCCTCCCTATCTCTCTCCATGCAGGACTCTATCCAATACTGCTCTAGCCTATCTTGAGTGTATGCAGAGGATTGTCTTCAGTATTGATAAAGTGGATGGTTCTACTGATATTGAGTGTTTTGTAATGGAGCATGAGAGACTACTAGAGGAACCACTCATCCCAACACCAGAACTTCACTCCTGCAGTGTGAGTATTAGTTATTGGACTCGCCACGCTTGCGTAGGCGGGTACTAAGCAGTTAGGTTGTCATTACCCGAGACCGCGTAGGCGTAGTCGTTACCCGAGACCGCGTAGGCGTAGTCGAGGGTAAAGCAGTCGTCCTGTCTGTGTGTTCGCTTTGACCTCCACTTTTGAGCTGACACTGCTTTCTTGTCTTGTCCTGGAGAGTCTTATAATCAACACTGGCTCTAGAAAAAGTTATTCTCCGTCTTGGGAATCCTTGATTTGTCTTTTCCGTGGTAAAAGAAGCTGGCAAAGTCGCCAAACGTAGTCGGCTCTCCTGCAGCTCTTTCGTAGTGAAAGCAAAAGAGCAACAGGGCAGATAAAACAATAAAGCAAAGCCTCATCTTTCATTAATATGAGAGGAATTGTTCCAATCGTCTTCGTTTTAAAGATATAATAGCCCCAACTTTCATACCTTGTGAGTTTAGACGAGGCTCTCTTCTCCCGAGGTAGCGGCCAGAGTCTTTTAACATTAGGGACTAGATAGCAGTTTGTATACAACAAATAGAGCAATAACAAATGTGTGCTAAACTGTTTAAAAGTCGAGAAAAACCAAAGCTTTCTTCGCACTTATGGCCATGTGCCACCATTTACTGTGTGTGGGGGTGGAGCATGGCTTGATTGAGCCACACCTTGATTGCAGCCACACCTTTACATTGCTGCAGCTAGCTAGCAGGAGTGCAGCAAATATGCTGGAGCTCTTTGTCTAAAAAAA
>NW_003554953.1:0-1569 GCF_000090795.2 Amphimedon queenslandica | reverse complement strand
TAAAGATTGATCATGGAAGTCTTGAGTTATACAAACAACAGTATTTATGATAATACATTATGGTTTGGTTGGGTAGCCAAATTATCTCCTTTTTGGTATTGCTTGCTTTAGTTAAAGTCATACTACAGTATATCCCGATTATCCAAACACCTTTGTGCACTTTTATTTGGAGAGATGTTCAGATAGCTGAATAGTCTGGATAAGTGAAATACAGTGCAGAATACAGTAGACCAACCTATCCTATACTTTTTTGAAGAGTAAATGTGTATGACTTTCCTTTCCCTAACCCGCAAAGCATCTCAGGCTTCTCTTTGATGGTATTTCTCTTGGTTAAGCTCCGTGAACTCCTTGCTGTAGCAGCCATTTTAGCCGGTTATTAAAAACTTAACTAGTCTGAGCATGCGCATTAGAGACAGCCATGCGTTCGGATAAACGAGGGTTTGGAAGGCGGATTTACAATATGACATTAGGCCAGCGAACCGTCAATTTTTAATCAAAAACGTGGGCGATTTGACCTTTTGACGCATGCTTTCCGCTGGAATAGAACCAGATTCTATTCCAGCGTCAACGTAACGTCAGGACTAGCGTAATATTGTAAATCCGCCTTAAAAGAGATACGGATAATCGAAGACATACTGTACCGATATAGTACATGAATATCATTAATATCATTACATGCAAAATCAAGTCTCATTATATCATTTGAATTTGACCCAATTTTGTCAATCATTAGCTTTTTCTTTTAGCTGCATGTATAGCATAAGAAATTGATTATAAAAATGTACTATTAAATTTTTTATAAAATTATTTCCCTAGCATGACGTAGGGCACTTTGATAGGACTGTAAAGTCTGCGGATTTTTATTAAGCGGGCTTAATTTTGCAAATTTATGTCATCTGCCATCTTGTACCCTATTAATTGGATTTTCGAGGAAGTAATTTTCACAAATCTTTAAAAATTGCAAAATCCACAAAATTTGTAGCCCTCGAAACAAAGGCACCCTGCGGTACTTACTCTTGACAACATGAGCACATATTTTGTATGAATTAAAGTTTTGTATGACATACACTTATGTCATAGCACGCTACAAATTACAGTGGAACCTCTGTATAACGTTCACCATTGGGAACTGGTCCTTTGGCTATTATACAGAGGTGGTCTTTATTGAGGGGTTTCAGCTTAAAGTGTCTAATTTAAGAGATATTTAACTGTGTTGCCTTCTTAAGTATCTTGATTCATTCCTCAGGTCAATAACAAGTACAAAGATCCTGCAGGTAGTATGTAAGAGGTAGCAGGGAAAATAAGCAAATTACAGCAAGAAGAAAGGGCATGCTCAAGTTTTCAGCCATTTAATTTAGATGGGTGGGGCTACATGTGGCGTTTTATGACGAAAACATTCGGTCTAGGTGATGGGTGTGGCCACATGGCCGTTACAGAGAAGTTTTTCTCAATGCTTTATGCTGTGTTGAGGACGTTTTGAGTGCTCGTTATACATAATAGAGGGGTGGTCGTTCTAAGGGGTTGCCTTAACAGGCAAGTAAGTGTAGTTTGCATCCGGACCTGAACATT
>NW_003554952.1:0-1570 GCF_000090795.2 Amphimedon queenslandica | reverse complement strand
TATATTTAGATCAATTTGTTCCATTAGTCGTTCCTATGATTAGTCCATTAACTCATTAAGTTACTGCATACCAACACACACACACATCATGTACCGTTACAGCTGGTAATTTCGGAGGAGGACATTTTTGCAAATTTGGCATTATACATGTATACATGTACGTGTATAATAACCATAAATATACTAGACAATAATGATTTATAATGTACCTGCACTTGTATAGGTCATTCCTTCTAAGCAGTCTTATCAACAATATAATCAGCAGCAGCAGGAGCAGGGGCGGGTTCATCGTCCCAGTACGACTGATTACAAACACATCGTTAGTCTTGAGGTTGATCAGGACCTAGGGTTCTCAATTATCTCTAAAGACGGGATTACGTTTGTCCATGTCATCACACCAGGGAGTACCACAGAGAAAGTAATGATCACGGACAATAATCATAATCTTTATCTTGTACTGTAGGACGGTAAGCTAATGTCTGGAGACCAGCTGCTATCAGTTAACGGCGAAGAGGTCTTTGGTCTGTCTCACAGCTCAGTGTTGGACATACTCCAGTCTTGTAAGAGGTTTCCGGATCAACCCGTCAAACTGGTTGTATCCCGTCAGACGGGACCAGGCCAGGTGGAGGAGGCGGAGGAAAGTTTCTCAGATATTGACGTAATAATAATAATAATAATAATAATAATAATAAATTTATTTATTTATTTTTTAGTCTTCATCGTCAGATACTGAGACAGTTGAGGTACAGCTGGTAAAGTCAACCAGTGGGAGAGGCGGACTGGGAATATCAATAAACGCACTTGTTAACGACCACACCGAAGGTAATTAAGAGTATTAATATTTATTTATTATTATTTTTTTTTTATATTTATTTATTTTATTTTTATTTTATTTTATTAGAGGACAAAGGGATATACATAAGAGCGGTTCATCCAGAAGGTCCAGCTGCTCTAAGTGGATCAGTCCATTGCAAGGACAGGATAGTATCAGTGAATAGCCAGTCACTGAGGGGACTATCCAATAAAGAGGCGGCAAGACTTTTAAGAACAGCTGGAGACAGTGTACGACTGGAACTGAGACGAAAGAAGAGAGAGAAGAGAGAAGGAGGAGGAGAGAGAGCGGAGGGTAATGTTGAAGATAATAGAAGAACAGGACAGCTGGAAGGAACTGATGGTGTAAAGGAGGAAGAGGAGGAGGGAGTGGTTAATGAGAGTGGGTTAAGAGTGAGGAGTCCTCTCTCACCATCCGTTGTACAATGGGGGAATATACTAGGACCTGATAAAGAACTGATAGTGAGTTGATGGGCGGGGCAGTGGGAGGGGCTAACATTGAGTTAATGGGTGGGACTAATAATAATTTAGTGGGCGGAGTTTAAATTATAATTATATTCATAGACTGCGTACATTCAGAAGACTGACGATAGTAAAGGTCTGGGGTTTGGAATGGAGAGTATCGCTGTAGTGGATGACACTGGACAGACTCAAATAGGTACTGCTATACTACTGTATATGTATTTGTACATTTCATTAATGAATTGTTTGTTTAATTAGAGCAGGGCAATTGCAGTGA
>NW_003554951.1:0-1570 GCF_000090795.2 Amphimedon queenslandica | reverse complement strand
GGAAAGAGAGTGAAAGAGGAGAAGAGAGGGTTTCAAGCATGAGATACTGGGTGCCTCGATCCGACCCAAAAGGGGGACACGACTTCTCCCACACTCCTGGGCGAAACCCTCTCCCCTCCGCTGACCCTCCCCTTCCCTCTCACATGATCGGGACTAAAAGCAGGTCACTGTAAAAAAGGGTAGCTCAACCCATACAGTGAAAAAATATGCTCAAGTCTTCATTGAATCCAAAGCAGCTATGATATGTTCTCTTCCTCCAGTTCCTTTGTTCCTCTCCTTTCTCCTCTCCCCACCAGAAGACAGCTAGTTGTAGAGGAACGATCCGAATGTAAACTGACCGTAGAAGTGTAGAGTAGTGATGCATGATATGACAACAGTGGTAAGTCCTGTGTCCACGCAGCCTCCTCCTTGATTAGAGCCTGATGTCTTTCTGATGAGCTGTTCATAAAAAGTAAATCTGTTCTTGATTGATAACCTCTCACCCTATGATCAATTGTGACAAATAGCAGCTACCCCAATGATTACAAAATAGGTCTTCCTTCTTGCATGCTTTGAAAAGCAGATGGATTGGTCCAATGATGATGAACACAGCTAAAAGAAAGCAAAAGTAGAGACCGCAAGACGTTACAATTTTACGCTACGTGACTATGCAGCATGACACGTCAAGCATACCAAAACGTAATATAATATTATACATTTACATATGCAATAATTAGCATATGAACATTAGCTAAACTTAAAAACAGTTTAGGGTCATGTTTAGGACCGTTAAAATCTAACAAAATGTGTATGAGGAACGTGTAAATTTGGGTCACCTATATGAGGAGCATGTATGAATTGTCACTTATATAAGAAACATGTTTAATTATTAAGAACATGGTGTACCATTTTCAAAATATAAAACAAATTGTGGTAGTAACAATACACACTCACACTCAAGCCACGAAACACAACACAGAATTAAAACTTCGCTAATTTTGTGTCAACTTTAAAGCGTTATTTTTATTACATCATCAGATTACCCACACAGTTTCGACGTGATGTTGATCATAAACCTACAATGAGAGTTATTGACTTATTTTGAAAGGTGAGGCAAACACTAAACAATTGATCCTAAGTCAAAGCCACGGGATCGAGAAAGAGATCAGAATGAGAATTAGGCAGCTAGTGCCCAGGTTCATCAAGCTACCTGCATCACAAACCTCACCAATCTACCCACCGTAACCTGGCTTAGCTCAACTGTATAGTGTTTGCCTGCTTTTAAGTATAGTTAAAGGATCGAGACGAAAAAAGAAAAAGAAGAGTCTGATCCTTTCTTCTGCTTAGAGTCCATATCACACAAAAAGGAAAGAGAGTGAAAGAGGAGAAGAGAGGGTTCCAAGCATGAGATACTGGGTGCCTCGATCCGACCCAAAAGGGGGACACGACTTCTCCCACACTCCTGGGCGAAACCCTCTCCCCTCCGCTGACCCTCCCCTTCCCTCTCACATGACCGGGACTAAAAGCAGGTCACTGTGAAAAAGGGTAGCTCAACCCATACAGTGAAAAAATATGCTCATGTCTTCATTTA
>NW_003554950.1:0-1570 GCF_000090795.2 Amphimedon queenslandica | reverse complement strand
CATGACCATACACTTCAAGACATCAAGTATCCTTTCACTAGCTACGTAATGAAGAAAAGGAATACCATTCTTACCATGAGACATTATATCACAGTTACACTCATTAATGAGGTAATTTACAATATCTATGTGTTTAACAGCTAGATGAAGAATAGTCCGACCAGTATTATCACAATATTGTTCATCCATTATATGACTATTGATGTTCATGACCATACACTTCAAGACATCAAGTAATCCTTCACTAGCTACATAATGAAGAAAAGGGATGCCATATTTATCAGAAAACATTATATCACAGTTACACTCATTAATGAGATATTTTACAACATCTATGTGTTTAAGAGCTAGATGAAGAATAGTCCGACCATTCTTATCACGATATTGTTCATCCATTATATGACCATTGATGTTCATGACCATACACTTCAAGACATCAAGTAATCCTTCACTAGCTACATAATGAAGAAAAGGGACACCATATTTATCAGGAGACATTATATCACAGTTACACTCATTAATGAGATACTTTACAACATCTATGTGTTTAAGAGCTAGATGAAGAATAGTCTGACCATTCTTATCACAATATCGTTCATCCATTATATGACCATTGATGTTCATGACCATACACTTCAAGACATCAAGTAATCCTTTACTAGCTACATGATGAAGAAAAGGGACACCATATTTATCAGGAGACATTATATCACAGTTACACTCATTAATGAGAAACTTTACAACATCTGTGTGTTTAACAGCACAGCAAAGAACAGTCCGACCTTTAGCATCATAAATTTGTTCATCCATTATATGACCATTGATGTTCATGACCATACACTTTAACACATTAAGTAATCCTTCCCTAGCTGCATAATGAAGAATAGGGACCTTTCTGTTATACCTAGTACCCATCATTGGATCACAGCCATGCTCTTTGATAAGATATTCAACTATGTCAATTTGATTAGCTTTAGCAGCTATATAAAGGTAGGAGTCACCTTTATAGTATTTTTTTGGATCAAAGTGATAATTAGTGATGAGATCTTTTGCAATATCTAACCAGCCATTCCTTATAGAATAATAAAGTAGGTCACGCTCATTCCGGTAAAGTACATTAGGATCCTGTGATTGTAGTGACCAAACAGCATTTGCATGATCCCTTTTTTCAAATTCATTCCTACATTGTTCCATTCCTTCCATTATCAAACTATTCCTTCAGTGAGAGGGCAAGGGAATGTGAGAGGAGAGCAAAAGGTCAAACTTAGGGTCCCACCCTTTAGGGAGTTAGGCAACTATAAATTGATAGATTCACGATTTCACATGATGGCAATAAATATTGTTTTTGAATAGGAAATGCAGTAAAAATAATTAAACTAACCTAATGCATAATTTCAACAATTCAACTATGCTGCTTTCAACATTTGCCCAGTCAAGCAACACATTGCCTTAAATAGGGAAGATTTCTATTTCTTTCAACAAGATTAAAATAAAGATTGTATTTTGAGTCTTTAGTCTTGCAAGATGTTATGCATTGAATTCAAGAATTGATTACAATAATAAATAAATC
>NW_003554949.1:0-1570 GCF_000090795.2 Amphimedon queenslandica | reverse complement strand
GGGCAGCTTGCTGATCCCCCAAACACTGAAAGAGGAGAATAGTAAAGAGACTGTAATTATATACATACATGTACTTACTCCTGAGATGGGTATTCCCTTTAATGGACCTTCAGACTGACAATAGAGATAATGGAACAATCACAATAACACAACAAGGGGAGGTATGTGAAATAACTCACTATATGTCCATACACTTCAGATGAGCTCCTAATCTCTGGCAATATAGACATGGGTATACCAAAAAAGCTACCAAGAATCATTCATTCACAGTATATCATTACTGCATGACTACTCCATTACCTGCATAACTCGGTGTCCCATTTACAGGTCTGTAGATCCATTAGCATCGTTCGGCTAGCATTAGTGACATCAGTCACGTGACATCCTCCTGATATGCCTCCAGTCAGATTCTAAGTCACACGACAGTCACATGATGGTTAATGTGTGTTGCGTTGCGTACCCATATTATCCATGAGTCCACTGTACCAAAGAGACAAGTCTTGCTGGCGACAGCTGTTTTTACTTCTTCGACGTTATCAATCAGCCACCGTATCTTTAGTGCACTGAAGTAGGGATGGATGGGCAAACCACACTTGGGCTAAAGAAAGAGAAAGAGAGGAATTTTAAAAATTAAATACAACATTGTTCAGAATAAATCCAGATACATGTACATTATAGATCACACGTACTCTTAGATAATCCTTGTTATTATTAAGCGTTGAGGCTATCAGTGCATCTGCCAGCTGTCTTGTTCTATTATCGCTCCAAACTACAGTGTAGTACATAATAATAATAATTATTATAAAGATAGTACTGAAACCAACCAATAACTTTGCAAAATCACTGAATTTTTTTATAAAAAAGAAAATGTGAGAATTCTACATTTCATATTTCTTCCTGACGTTCTTATGTTGTAAACCAAGTTTGAACTGATTCAAATCAAAATTAGATTTTTTATGAACTTTTAAAGTTGCTCAAAAATTGGGGCAAAGTTCCTTTACTATGTCTTTGACAAAATTTCGCCAAAAATCACTTACTCCAAACTACATAATATTTATAATAATAATAAGATGCAAGCAGTACCCAGTACAATACTGACCTATTGCATTATAAAATGGCACTCCTGTTAGCTTGTCCCATAATATGGTAGTCTCTCTTTGATTAGTAATCCCAACACCATGTATGGAAGAAATGGGCGTGCCCTCAAGACGGAGTGAGTCGGCCACACCTCCAATGCATAGTCTCACTGACTCTAATAGTTCAATGGGATCTTGTTCCAGCCACCTGGAGAGGGCGTGTGTGTGTGTGGAGAAAAAAATGCAATTAATATACAGTGGGTGGGAGGGGCTGGTTGCATAAATAAAATTAATAATACATGTAAATAGAAACTTTTGATAAAAAGCACCTTAACAACAATAATTGATTCATACAGTAAAGAAAAATAATGATAATGATGATGACTGTCTCACCCTTCCTTTGGTGAATGCTGTCCTAGCTCTTTTCTGTGTGTCTTTTCTTTTAAACTGAACTTTAGCTCTAGATTTTCATTGAAGATCTATCAAATGATAAT
>NW_003554948.1:0-1570 GCF_000090795.2 Amphimedon queenslandica | reverse complement strand
CGAGCCAGGCGTGGCTCATCTGCGGTCAACTTAGGAATGTAGGCAGCATGCTCACAGCGTGCAAGCATATTGGTGCGGGCGGAATTCTCCAGCTGGAGAGGATCCCGCCAATTTCGTGGATTCAAACTACTGTAGAGCAGTACAAATTCAAAAAATTGGACGAGAGTTGCCATAAACGGCGTTCACGCAACAAAAAGACACAAGGCAATCTAACTACATGTAAATAGGTCAAACGGCGAGTGCATAGCCATTACCTCTAGCTGCAGCAGACACTGTCATAGGAGGGATAACCGGAGGAGTCGGAGGAATAGCCAAGGACACAGCCCTAGAGACAGCGGCCTCCACTTCTCTAGCAACTGCCGACTGCACTTCCCTCCTCACTGCAAGCTGAATAGCGGTGACTACCTCCTCCTGCACCTGAGAGAGGGAAGGAGTGCTGGTAGAACTCGATGATCTAGATCCCGAAGGACCAGATGTGGTAGTTGGAGTAGCCATCGATTTTAGATAGGAATAACACAGCAAGTAACTGTTTACAAAGGAAAGTGAAGAGCTAGCGACTGCTACGTCTTTTCAAATCTAGCGATCGACTGAAGTAGAGCCTTCATCCCCCCGTTAATATACGCAGTAATGCGCATGCGCAGATGAGCTTGGTGGGGAGCCCCCTGAGATTAACTTTGTCTAACCCTACTGTTTAAACTCCAATTAATGCCACACCTTGATTATGTGACGTCATAGAAGGGCGTTACCTCCAAACAAAATGGCAGCCAAATTTATGCCTAAAGAGGGGAGGAGAGATTTAATGTAATTGCATAACATTGAATAGCCTTGCTTTACTAAGATAGTAACCACATCAACATTCAATGGTGTACCCTTGCTCGACTAGTTAGACAAAGGGTATCTCCAGGTCCCACCATTTGTGGCCTTGTTGTTTGATGGCTTAGGCCCTATCTGATGCCTTGCCAAGGCAAATCATGTCAAAGCTCGGCTTTACCTCCTCTCCCCTCTAATGGCCAATTGTCAGGATTTATGGTGGCTGAACCCGATTAAGGCACACTACAATATGTAGTGTGCCTCCTTGAACAGTGGACAGAAGAGAAATGGAACCCTCATTAGATTCCGCTACAACCAGAGGTAAGCCCCTAGGAGATTAATTTGATTTTTGTCAGAAATAAAAATTAATTTAATAGCTCAATGAAAAATTAAAAGTAATTGAAACAATTTGCAGATATTGGTAGATGCTGTTTGTCTGTAGCAGACAACATTCAGTGAGATTCTCTTCTATCCTCAGGTTGAACAGGTTGAGATGCTTCCCATTCTTTTCTCCTTTCTTGTAGTTTCTCTTGATACTGGTCCAGAGGTATTATACTAGTAGACCAATCATTATTACTAGTATATCCTATACAGTAACACAATATTATTATAATCAATTATTTGAGTTAGTTAATAAGCAAATCTACATGTACATGTACTCACTGAGTTCAATAACTGCTGGATCACTTATGATTGTTGAAAAGTTCCTCTTTCCTCCAAACACAATTATCCAGTTAGTGGTTGGAGTCACACTCCAAAC
>NW_003554947.1:0-1571 GCF_000090795.2 Amphimedon queenslandica | reverse complement strand
TGTTTGTTGGAAGCGGTTATACATGCAAATCACATTGTACTGAAGACATCTAGTCAAGAGAAGAATGACATCACTGATGAAATGGTATAGTTCTCTTTCTTTTATTTTATTGTATTATAAAAATTCTTTTAATTTATAGAAGTTGTTTTTTGATGCCTTTTGGTGTACTTATAAGGACAATCCATTGGAAGGTCGTAACATAATTATTGCTAGTTTCTGTCCTCAAGTATTTGGACTATATGTAGTTAAGCTTTGTATATGCTTAGCTCTTGTTGGAGGGGTCCAGGTCAGTTTGATATTCATGCATGTACCTTAGTTTTTGCTATTTGCATATTTCTAGCCTTAATTTCATTATTCTGCTCATTTTGAATATTGTATAATTAGTAAATTACTGTGATATTTACATGTATAATACAAAAACATACGTGTGTCATAAAGCCTTAACTGTTGAGTGCATATAAACTTCTGTTAAGTACTGTTACTGTCTGTATTTTCATGAAATCTTTATTATAATGTAGGATTTATTTTACATGTAGTAATTGTAAATTGTGAAGTAATGTATAAACTTATTTATTGTAGTATGTTGATGAGTCTGGCACTCGTGTTAGAGGAGACTGTCACTTACTACTAGTGGGAGATCCAGGTATAATATACTGTGAATTGTATATGTACATGTACATATACAATGTAGTCTGATCATCTTTCATGTATAATGTACATTATGATGTCTTCCATGCTACATGTATTTGTGTATATTAGAAAGTTCGACCTGATTCCGACTTAAAATTTTTGAGTTATGAGCATTTAAAAAATAGGCCAAATTTTGAAAAATACCCAAGGCTATAGTCCATGGTTTTTTTGCAAAAATGGCTACGAAATCACTCCCAGTTTTTATTAGATTTTCTGATACACATTGATGTCCTTATGCTGTGTAGAAAGTTTGAACTGATTCAGACTTCAATTTTTTGAGTTATGAGCATTTTTAAAAAGCTGGCCAAATTAAAAAAATACCCAAGGCTATAGCCCATGGTTTTTTTGCAAAAAATGGCTTCGAAATCACCCCCAGTTTTTATTACATTTTCTGATACATATTGATGTCCTTCTGCTGTGTAAAAAGTTTGAACTGATTCCGACTTCAATTTTTCGAGTTATGAGCATTTTTAAAAACTGGCCAAATTTTGAAAAATACCCAAGGCTATAGCCCATGGTTTTTTGTAAAAAAAAATGGCTCCGAAATCACCTCCAGTTTTTATTACGTTTTAAATACCTATTGATGTCATTATGCTGTGTGTTTGAGCTAATTTCACTGTAAATTTTTGAGTTATATGCATTTTTAAAGCCCAATTTTTGAAAATGCTCCTGGTTATTTTGCAAAATTTACCTTCAAAATTGCCCCCAATTTTTTTTACATTTTTTATTGCATATTGATGTCCCTATGAAAGATTCCTGATACCATTTCTTCAACTGTTGCCATCTTGTTTTTTTATTTCAGTAGTCAGTCTTCCTTACACTTACTGAACTGTGTTTTGTCTTGTTTCTTTAGGCACTGGAAAATCTCAGTTTCTCAAGTT
>NW_003554946.1:0-1571 GCF_000090795.2 Amphimedon queenslandica | reverse complement strand
GATATAGAGGGTATCTTTTTTAAAATAATAATAATAGTATGATTGATATTAGCTATTTAGTATTGTACTACACAATTAGTTATGTATGTACATGTACATATATCTGGCATGGAAAATTTTAGTGAACTTAACATCCTGTGGCCATTGGCCAAATTTCCATAAAGTACATGTACTGTATGTATATATGTACATGTACATGTACAGCCGGTAATTTTGGATGTGGTAATTGTTACACATGAACATGTACGTGGTTACTTTGATCTGGTACATGAAATGACATAAGCACCGTATTGCCAAGAATGACTTAGATTTCTTTTCTTGGAACATACATGTACATGTACATGTAATATGTACTTTTAGAAGATCAAAGTAACCATACATATAAAGTTTCTATTATTGTTTTTATAATTTACATGTATGTGTACATCTACATGTACTTTTGTGTGCATACAGTACCACTCAGCTATAACTTTACTTATCTATTGCAGTTAGTGCAAGGTACACACGTAGCACCTGTATCGTGTATTTATCATGTACATCATGTATCTTATCACATTCTGTGGTGCACGAATCTATTGTAGTGTACGAGTCTATTGTAATGTACTTGTGTAGCCTCGTGCTGGAGATCACACATGTAAAAGTAAAGTTATAGCTGAGCGGTACTGTATGTGTTATTGTTTTCAACTTTTCATTACATTTACATGTACTTATAGTATACAATATTGTTGATATTGTGATTGCTATTGTTTATCCACATGTGTACATGTACATGCATGTAATAAGTGTCTCTTTTTGCTATGATATTCATCTTTGATTTGTCGTATACTTACATGTACTTACATGTACAATTGTACATGTAAGTACATGTATATTATGTACATGTACATGTTGTTGATGTTATTGTTGCTATTGTTTATCCACTTGTTTAGATCCATTGGTTTTCAATATTCAATTCCTTCATGATGGTCATATTCCTTGTTGGGCTGGTGACTATGATACTCTTAAGAACTCTCAGACGAGATTATGCTCGATATTCTAAAGACCTTGAACCATCGGAATTAGTAAGACACATCCACTTCCTGGAAACTATAGCTCATAGTTTTTCCAAAAAATGGCTCTGAAATCATCCAAAATTTTTATTACATTTTCTGATACATATTGATGTACTTATGCTGTGTAGAAAGTTTGAGCTGATTCTGACTTCAATTTTTAAAGTTATGGCCATTTTAAGAAAATGCCAAAATTTTAAAAAGTACCCAAGGCTATAGCCCATGGTTTTTTCCAAAAATGGCTCTGAAATCACCCCAAATTTTTGTTACATTTTCTGATACATATTGATACCCTTAAGCTGTGTAGAAAGTTTGAGCTGATTCCGACTTTGAATTTTAAAGTTACGGCCATTTTAAGGAAATGCCAAAAAATTTTATAGTACCCAAGGCTATAGCATACTTTATACTGTAGTATACTTTTCCCAATACAAAGTCAAACTGCCACATTCTTTATAATGAATTATTATTATTATTATTATTATTATTATTATTATTATTATTATTATTATTATTATTATTATG
>NW_003554945.1:0-1571 GCF_000090795.2 Amphimedon queenslandica | reverse complement strand
GTTATGATAGAGCTCAGGTAGTAAGTAGTTGATAAGTGGATGCTAAGTGGGTTAAGTAGCCACAAAAATTTAGTATCAAAAGCAAAATTTTGTATAATAACAGAAAATGAAGATTTAATTGTATTTGTGAGTAAATCACTAAGTAATGATGGTAATTTTAATTATAGTAATTATGTACATTTATGATATAGATTAGTCATATATACAGTCATTACATAAGTTAAAATTAGGGTTAAAAATTGAGGTTAAAAATAAAATTCTTAAAAAGTTAAAAAATCGGATTGATCATGAGCAAGCAAGGAGTCTTCTAAGTCACAGTCAGGGTCTGATGGTAGTTCCTCATCACTATCATCACAATCATCATCATCGGATTCACCACCGACATGAATGACAAACTCATGAACACTATAGTATTCTTAGAGTCCATCAACCTGCCAGTAGTGATCCTCAAATTTGTCCTGGACATGTTTTACCAAACTTGCCCAACGTTCAGGAGTCACGACATCAAAACCCTCCAACGCAAGACGTTTAATCTCATCGAGATTAAACCGAGTGTTGTTCTCCTTTATGTGACCCTTAACCTGTGCCCATGCTAATTCTATTGGATTAAGAGTACAGTGGGCCACAGGCAGGCGAACAACCTCATGACCTGATGCAGCAGCCATTCCATTTATGACGTACCTGGGGGAGGCATCTATTTTATGTATGATGGACCAAATCTCTGATTTCAAGGCTTTTTCAGGATAAGATATATCATGTGAATCAAGCCATTCAATCATACGCTTTTTAGTCCAACTTTTAGTTGGTACTGGGTCATCAAATCGAGAATGATATGAGGCATTATCCATGACAATAAGACAATTAGGTTGCACATTAGGGAGCAGTTTATCTCTAAACCACTCCTCAAAATGTTCACCAGTCATTTCATCATGGTAGTCGCCTGTATTCTTTTTAGAACGGAAAATGTGAGTTGTGTTGGGAATCCAACCTGTCTCACCTCCTGCTCCAAGAATAATTAGCCTTTCCCCCTTACCTGATGGACGTCTCTTACCTTCCAAAGTCCCACCTGTTACTGTGTCTTTTTCAACCCATGCTAAATCTTTCCCATCATGGGAATTAGCCCAGGTTTCATCTAAAAAACTACAGGTCTTTTATCTATTCTATTCTGCATCATCCTAAGAAGGTACTTATGCCTCTGCTCAACGATCCTTGGTTGCTCATAATAGTACCGACGATCATTAACTACACAATATCTGTAATTAGGGGATGAAGATTAAGAATGAAAAGATTAAAATGTACCTAAATCCCATTTCCTTTAAAAGTAAAGCAAGCCCAGACCTTCCTCCATTAAAAATTCCATTCGTCCTACATAAAGACTATTCACGTACATGATTAATACGTCTCATATATTATCCTTAACTAGTAAACTATTCAGAGTAATCCTATTGTTGCCGTCATATTGCTGGTAAATGCAGTGTCTAATAGCATCTCTATCTAAGCTATCTGTCACAATTCTGGATCTACTACTCTTGTATCTCCTAGTTGGAGTACTAAAAGTCCCCTCACTCTCC
>NW_003554944.1:0-1571 GCF_000090795.2 Amphimedon queenslandica | reverse complement strand
AAATAATGATAATGATATGGTGGGTATAATGGTGTATAATGGGTATAGTTCTATTGCTGAGTATTATGATTTTAAGTTCATTTATTGAACCGATCAAAACTCAAGGTCTCGGTTGAGTCACAGTTGATCCATCTCTCTTTTACTTTTTTGTCGAAAGTGCCAAAAGAGTATTTGAAGTATACGTCAATGTATTCGGCTAATCCTTCCTCAACTTTGATACGTATACAGTACTCAATGTGTCTCTTTATGTAACAGAGTGGACGGTGTCTACAGCCCAGCTTCCCTTTAAGGTGCTTCACTACCCTCAGTCCCAGTGATTCAGTCTCATTATCCACTGGTCTAGGATCCAGAGTATCATTGGGTGCATCAGGTACATTCTCCAGTACATTATCTGTCTCTTCAAGATACGAGCTACCGGAGAGTTCAATGGACCTGTGAGCAAAGTCAACTAAGGGAGACTTAGGAGACTGAGGGCTCAAGGCTTGAGCCGAGTCCTGGTTTACCAATGGCAAGCTCAGTGTGTTCATGGTGCTAGTATTCATATCTCTGTGTCTCTCTACAGATGCAATACTGTTTATTGAGTCTACACTGTAGAATGAGAGTCTCTCTTCTCTTTCCTAGCTCTTACTGTCAGCTGCTGCTGCTGTTTAAAGCTTTCAGCAGTTGGTTGCCAACTTGCCACTTGCCAGGCACCTGTCCTGTCCTCCTTTATTTATACTTTTCAGGCTGCAGCATTGCAGCTAATAGTGTGTGGGTGTATCCTGGTGTAACCACACTTTGAACTTTGAACAATGATTCATCTCAGGATCAATAACTGCAGCTTTCTTTGGCAAGCAGCATGTTACAGTGCATTGATGTGAACAAGGCAAATGTGAAAATGTTGATACCTCAAATGAGTGGCTCAGGGGAACACTCCAGGGGAGGCTGAGGCTGATGGACTGAGGGAGAGAGTAAAGAGAGAGACATCTAAACTATTGGATCAGGTTTTATTTGAGAAACTCATTGATAGAAGTATAAGAACTGTTAGTCAACCAGAGATTGATAATAAAGTGAAAACTGCATCTATCAATATCATTAACAGTTAGTTAACATTCATTAGTTATACATTATCATTTAATTCATTTTAGAATTAATATTTGCAGAGCTATTGAGAAGAATAGCCTCCACTGACTAAGACATTACACATTCATGTACAATACTTAATGTACTGCATGTGTTGTTACAGGTACCTTTCTATCACTTTATTCTGTGTAATTATTACATAACGGAAAATGTAAAAACCCACCTCAACTCAATTATGCGTATCATCACCAAATATGGAGATTGTTAAGTGTTATTAATATTCCCTTTCTCTTTGTTTTGTTATTATAGTCCGTTACTGATAGTATACTGTAGTATGTGTAGGAGTATAGTGTAAGCTAATGTTCCATTCACTACTGATATTCCTATGGTACAACAATTATTTTATTTTATACATTAATTCCTTTATAATGATATACCCGTACATGCTGCAACTAAAAGCAATCCTTTTTATTGTTATAGAAACAGTTCATTGACATATTATTATATGC
>NW_003554943.1:0-1571 GCF_000090795.2 Amphimedon queenslandica | reverse complement strand
ACTACAGTGCTTGGATTTAAATGAGGGTTCTCATCAAAGACCTCAATCAGTTGGCAGAAGGCAGGCTCTTCAATGAACTTACAATAGCTCTCCTCGTACTTTACTACCTCAGCTTGTGCCTTTTCATACCCATCTCCACATATAACCTCGCTTGAAAATTCTTTGAGAAGGTAATAATTTAGGTAACCAACAAAACGATTTTTAATGAGGAAGTTAAATACTTCACTCATGCTTGTAATTTTATTGATTACTTCCAAGTAAGAGCTAATTCCATGCAACTGATTAAGACACTTTCCTTGCAATATATCTGTTAGCTGATTTTTAACTATTTCTACATTGGCATTTTGCGAGAGCTGTTGTATTTGCTGAAGGAACTGACGATATTTTTCTTCCAATTGAAGGGCTTGCACTGTTAGATCTTCTTCTTCCAATGCTTTCTGATGCATTGAAGCAATAACTGGAAAGACAGAGAGAGAGAGAGGTACATGTAGTGTGTAATTAAAGATGCAATTGAAATGATTTTGTGTTATGTAGTGTTTGTGGTAGAAAAATCAACAGCTTATATCAAGAATACATACTCTTGCTTATATACCTGTGCTTGTGCTCCAATTAGGTGTTATTGATGCTTGCACAACTTGAGCTCCTTCTGTATGCATTAAACATAAAAGTTATTACTGAAAATGCAATTTTATTCAGTTTTTCAAATTTATTTTACAAACGGCAGTAATGTATTCTTTTACCTGTAGCATCTGTGGTTTTAGATGCTTCCTCCTTCACTTTTTCTTCATATTTCTGAGCCATTCTGTCCTCTCCTATTACTTTGAGTCTCAGTGCCTCAACCAGTTGATTGTGACTAGCTCCTGTTTGACTATTGATCCAAGTACGAAACATCTGTGTTCTTTTATCTTGTGCCTCTGATCCCTCAGACAGTATATCCTGCAGCATTTCCTCATCAACTCCTAGCTGTATGCCCAACTGATGCCATCTGCTTGTCCTCACTATAGCACACACAGTCTTCAGATCTGGTTTACCATTCATAACTGAGCTTTTAGGGAGGAGAGGAGGAATAGGAGAAGGACTTCTTCTTTCAGCCATTCTGGTGTTAGCCTCTGTTAGGCTGCTTAAGAGTGGCAGATGCTCTTTTAAAGTGAATTAAAAGTGCCTTATGTTATTGTTTATTGTGACAGCTACATTATTGCAAGCAACTGCAATATTCATCATAATGTAGCATTGTCAGCTTTTTTTAATGTATGGATAAATTAGGCTACCCAGATCCTACTCCTGCAGGACAAGGGCCTGATACAATGCATTTGAACACTGCATAAGTGAATTGATTGGGTTCACATTGTGTTTGTCATTGCAATTGGAAGGAACATGTTTCAAAACCTATGAATTGAGACTTTGTTTGCACATATTAGGTTGTAAGAAATATTTGAACACAAAAGTGAAATTCATTGTGACAGAAATCCACTGTTTTATGCCTGATGTATATATGAACTTATAGTTATTCATCATTTGTAACTAAAGAGTCTACATCTGTCTAAAGGCTTTATGTCTAATGGCTTTTTGTC
>NW_003554942.1:0-1571 GCF_000090795.2 Amphimedon queenslandica | reverse complement strand
CCATGGAAAAACGGACCATAAACGGAAGTAAACGTTTTTTATATAGCGTTGAAACGCCCAACGGCCATTCAACGTAAACGGAACGCGAAGTTTTTATTGGCTTGTACTGTAGTTATGTATACAAAAGATTGTAATGTGTCTTGTGTTCTTACTATTAGTAAAACTTACCTTAATAGTGTAGCATAGTAGTTTACTGTTATATAGTTGCTTTGCTTGTTGTGTTAGGAGTATCTAATTGTATACAAAAGATTGTAATTTGTATTGTGTTCTCATTATTAGTAAAACTTACCTTAACAGTGTAGCATAGTGTCCTTTAGTGTTATACAGTTGCTTTGCTTGTAGTGTTAGGAGTATCTAATTTTATACAAAAGATTGTAATGTGTATTGTGTTCTTATTCTTAGTAAAACTTACTTTAATAGTATAGCATAGTAGTTTACTGTTATACAGTTGTTTTGCTTGTAGTGTTAGGAGTATCTAATTGTATAAAAAAGATTTTAATGTGTATTCTTTACTTATTATTAGTAAAATTTACCTTCTTAGTGTTATACAGTTGTTTTGCTTGCTGTGTTAGGAGTATCAAATTATATACAAAAGATTGTAATGTGTACTGTGTTCTTATTATTAGTAAAACTTACCTTTATAGTGTAGCATAGTGCCCTTTACTGTTATACAGTTGTTTCGCTTGCTGTGTCAGGAGTATCAAATTATATACAAAAGATTGTACTGTGTATTGTTTACTTATTAATAGTAAAACTTACCTTAATAGTGTAGCATAGTGTCCTTTACTGTTATACAGTTGCTTTGCTTGTGGTGTTAGAAGTGTCTAATTGTATACAAAAGATTGTAATGTGTATTGTGTTCTTATTATTAGTAAAACTTACCTTTATAGTGTAGCATAGTGTCCTTTACTGTTGTTATACAGTTGTTTTGCTTGTTGTGTTAGGAGTATCTAATTGTATACAAAAGATTGTAATGTGTCTTGTGTTCTTATTATTAGTAAAACTGTGTAGCATAGTGTCCTTTACTGTTATACAGTTGCTTTGCTTGTAGTGTTAGGAGTATCTAATTGTATACAAAAGATTGCAATGTGTATGTGTTCTTATTTTTAGTAAAACTTACTTTAATAGTGTAGCATTGTAGTTTACTGTTATACAGTTGCTGTGCTTGTTGTGTTAGGAGTATCTAATTGTATACAAAAGATAGTAATGTGTATTGTTTACTTATTATTAGTAAAACTTACCTTAATAGTGTAGCATTGTGTCCTTTGTGTTATAAATTTGTTTTGCTTGTAGTGTTAGGAGTATGTAATTGTATACAAAAGATTGTAATGTGTATTGTGTTCTTATTATTAGTAAAACTTACCTTAAAAGTGTAGCATAGTAGTTTACTGTTATACAGTTGTTTTGCTTGTAGTGTTAGGAGTATCTAATTGTATACAAAAGATTGTAATGTGTACCAGAACATAAAAAATTTAAAAAAACAAGGTTAAGTAGGATTCTAGAGCAATGTCGTAAAAAATAATCGAAACAAGGACAGGTAGGATTCCGAACGACCAACGAAAATACAAAAG
>NW_003554941.1:0-1572 GCF_000090795.2 Amphimedon queenslandica | reverse complement strand
ATCACCATTTCCATAATTATAAAAACTATTACAACAGCAAAAAAGTCAATAAATCAATGAAATTATAACATTAACTACAGTGACATGTTATTCACTCTCTTAATTGACCCCTCCCTTAATCTTCAATTACAGAATCTTTTGCTTTCGAAATGCCTGATTTACAAAACCCATGAATGATGATCTCAGGATGTGCTTGAATATACTGCCAAGCAGACAAAATCCATCCGAAACTTTTATTCTTCATAATTGGAGTAGACACATCAACCTTAACTTCATTTATAGGAACTTCATTTTCCAACTTTTTCTGTATTTCACTTGCATACTACATCTGAAATGACTTCTTTATTTGATCTTTGAATGGCTTATTTACAGAGACATCAAGAGGTTGGAGATGGTCTGTATAGTTGGCTGGAATTTGAACAGCAATGATATTGTGCTTTTTAAGAAGTGAGAAAAAACCAGGTGTAGATTTTCCACAGAAACAATCAAGAATTGCCAAAGCTGGATGACTTTTTTTAGCTTCAGTGCAGCTCTCTTTTCATTAAGGTAGAATACAATTAATTTCTCAACATATCTCTCCATAGTCTCTCCATTTGACCAATGATTCTCACTATGCCAAAGATCCCAGCCTTGAGGAACAGCTGTAACTGTGGGATGACAGCGTGTTGTCTTCCCTTGATAAATAATTTGAGGTGGCATGAACTCCCAAGTCAAAGAAGCAGCCAGCACAGCTGTCACTTGACGCTTATTATATAGGCGGTAGCCTATATGTAGGGTTGAGGTTGATTTTTCAAGATGGCGACCAAATTTATAATTTTCAAATGCTTATAACTCTTCTATCTTACCTTTTACAGTCTTATAAATGGCTTAAATGAGCTCTCCTTCACTGAGCGATTCTCCTAGTACCTTAAAAGTGGACTGTAATGTAGCGGGTGCAATTTTTGAGAATTGGCCCAAATTCAAATTTCTGCAAAATTCTTCAGACTTTTTCTTCTTCTTTCATCTTCTTCTATCAACATGGAAATCTTTTAAAATAGAGAATGGCTTGCAATGGCTTTTACATCATTCCTTAGAGCTTGGGTCAAGGACATGACAAGTGCTTTTATTATCTTACTTAGTTTAAGTTTAAAAAACTAATTATTTGGGCGTGATCTATCACACCCCTCTCTTTTTAGACACCATTTTAAAATTAAAAGCGCATGCACAAAGTTGCCATAGCGGCATAGCTACATTACTGTACAGTACTAACGGTAGACTGCTCGCTCTATTATTCTTTTGGTCTTTGCTGAGGTTATCTTATTTGCAAGGACTTCCCACAGCTCAGACTAAAAGATCACCAGTTCTTTTAAGAGCTAATAGGTAAATAAGTTAAAGGGAGGCTTGCACGCGAAAATGAAATTTGAGATTATTGCTTATTTTTAATGTAAGCTACCCAAATAGACTATTCCTAGTTGCATTCTTGCATTGGACTTGCTTTGGGAAAGTGAGAGCTTGCTAAAGTTGCTGGTGGCCATTGCTTCCTGTTAGGGGGCGCGGTCATTGATGACATCACAAGGGGAACCAACATGAGCA
>NW_003554940.1:0-1572 GCF_000090795.2 Amphimedon queenslandica | reverse complement strand
ATTATGCTACTATTGATGTGTTACTTACTAAACTGAATGATCGTTTCAGCGAACTTAACATTTCCCTTTTTTGTTAATTAGAAGCATTGATACCAACATCAACAGAGTTTCTTCAGAGTACATCTATCAGCCCATTCCTTCTTCATTATGAATTAAGTGAGTCATCATTTTTATCTGAGTCAGAAATAGCGAAGAACTATACTTACAGCAACAAGGTGTAAATGAATACTCTTCCAAAACCTTTTACGACATTTACAACCATCTTTCTTAAGTAAATGGATGTTTCCCCACAATTCTTCACTGTTATCAAATTGCTATGACTTTAAGTGTGAGTACAGCAACAGCTGAGAGCAGTTTCATCCCTTTGAAGAATAAAAGCATACCTTCGTTCTACAATGAGAGATGATCAACTCTCAAATATGGCACTCCTATATGTAGAAAGAGAGCTTTCATCCAAGCTCTGGAATGAAACTGAACAGTTAGTGATCGAATTTGCTCAAAGACATGGAAACTCAAAGATAGCATTAATATAGTAATTAACTTAACTAATAGAACACGCCCATTTAATGAGGGCCACACCCCTAATTAATTAATAAATATTAATGTGCCTGGGTCAATGCATTTTTCTGCAGCCGCCCATGTTTGAACTGCAGCTTAATATTGCCTCTTTGCTAGCAATCCTGAAATAATTAATTGTTAATTTAATGTTGTACAACAGGCTTTATCAATAGCCCTTCAGGACTCTTTCACTTTGAAAAAACAGGTATTCCGTTGGACGATTTACCAAAATCTGTTTTAACATTGAAAGGTAAAAAAGATTTACAAGTAGTGACATCTGGTTAAAAGAAGCAGATCACTGCACTTGCTTGTAGAAATGCTGCAGGTTTAGTCATACCACCACTTCTTTTCCTGAAAAACTATTAATTCTGTGTAGTACAATTAAAGATGTACTTGATCATAGTGGCCTTTCATTGAGTAATTGCAGGGGTCAGGCTTAAGATGGTTTCTCAAACACGTCTGGCCATTTAAGTGGTGTGGCTACTCATTTAATGGCTGAAGAAGCTTGTGAGCTATGTTCCGGGGCTATTTTTTTTTTTGGACGAGGTTTCACAACTTTGAGCAACAAAAGTAGCAAAGCAAAGGGTTAAAATATTTATAGGGCGTGTACTTGTGACCTTAACCACACCTTCAACCACGTTTAAACTGAAAACTTGGAAGCTTGTACAGACAAATCGAAGGACGAATCCCCTGATTCTAATCTGGATTTTGGCTCCATCTACTCAGACACTGAAGACGAACTACAGAATGTTGAAAGTAATTATAGTCTATCTGATCTGAAAACTAGTGATTGTGATTCTACTGATCTTGATTCAGACATAGAATATAAGTTCTCATCATCCAACAACGTGGAAAGATTTAAAGCCTGAGTTGAAATGTGTCCTCCCTCAAAACAGTGAGGCTTCTGAGCTTTGTGAAAAAATGAGATTTACTTATCTAATTGAATCTTATCGGACTTTACCACAGCATAAATTTTGTGGTGCACCTGTAGCCAATTTTGAGACACGTATTAGA
>NW_003554939.1:0-1572 GCF_000090795.2 Amphimedon queenslandica | reverse complement strand
TATAGATTTATTTATTTTGGCAGATTTTATTTTGGCAATTTTTTTGCCTACCGCCAATCCACCAATCAGTCTACACGAAGGCCCTACACAATTGTGAACGGGTCCTCTATGGCTTCACTTCCTGATACGTCACTGATAAAATGATATTCATTGCCAATGGCTTATGAATATAATTAAAATCATTCGAAATTTGAACCACGTGTAGCTGATAAGCTGATAATTAGGCAATTTCTGAAAAACATAGCAACTTTGAGGGGAAATTTACCTGAATAAAATAAGACCCAGCATCTGAGGAGTCTCACAATGTATTAAGCAAAGGTAAGTATAGTACCAGACCCTTTGGCAAAGGCCCAGCACCCCTGTGAATGATTTGCACAAAAATCAAAGTTGCTTTGCGGCTAAAAAGTGAAGATGGTGGCTGTGCAAGTAGAAGTGTATCTCCTAAGCAGAAGCACAGATGAAGCTCATTCTTGAGAATAGCAAGGAGGAGAGTTGTTTCTATCAGTATATGGTAAAATTAAGAGAACAGCTCTTGTATATCAAGGATTTTAGGTCGCCTAATTGTGACCAAGTTTACGGCACTTTTTCTACAGCCATATCTGCTCCATTAAGATTGAAACTAGCAGGACATGTAGACTAGACCTTCATAAGTCAGTGGAAAGACTGTAGAGGTTCCAGGTAGTCTGTGAATGATTTGCACAAAAATCAAAATCAAACAATTCTTATTAAACAAATAATTTTCACGGTGGCATATCTTTGCTTAAACTTCGCTCATGAAAACCAAACTTGTTTCTTTATAACAAGCAACTTCTCCTCTTTTAATGGTGCTAGTTACAGCACTGTTTAAGTATCTATGTAAGAGAAATAAGTAAAATAGTATGGGTATTCATTACAGCATGAGTGAAACCATATGATTTCCTGCACTTCCGGTGTTCAGAGAAGTGTAGGGCCTTCGTGTAGACTGAATATTAATTCCTCGCCAATATTTTCAGCTGTACGGTAATCCAAAACACTCGCATAGCCAGATATCAAAAATGGGAGGAGTTTAGCTACACAAGACTACATGCATAGGTAGTGCAATGCTAGGAAATTAACTTTTGTGTGGAAAAAGTTAATGAGCATTTGCAAATCAAATGCTTTACAATGCTATACAATTAGTTAAATTGCCATGAGAAAATGCACAATCAAGCACAAGCTTCTTTTGGTGACAATAATTAAAAGCAAAGGGTCATTAATAATGACATTCACTACTGAGACTGGAATTTGTACATAATGATTTCATTGTTTGATAATGATATTCATGTACTATATCACTAATATCACTAGTGTGGCTTCCACTATGCAAGCAATTGGCTCAATACCAAAAAAGGAGATAATTAGGCTACCCAACCCAACCTACACTAACACATAATGTATTATCATAGATACTGATACACTGACAGTGATACTATTGATGACAACACTCAACTAATATATGTACCTTTTGAACTAGTTGATCCTGCAGGTGGCATAGCTGGTAGAGGATGTTCACGAGCTATTTCATCAGCTAATGCTGGATCACCTCCTCCTTCT
>NW_003554938.1:0-1572 GCF_000090795.2 Amphimedon queenslandica | reverse complement strand
TCCAATGACTACAAAACAATCTATACATTGTATCAAGAATGTATAAATTAAAGAGAGTATCCAACAGCCCTATAGAAGACTGCTGCATGAGGGCATTTTTGCTCAAAGTCACAATCTGCATACTCCAGTATCCTTACTATATCACGTGATCAAACATGTGGCAACATTATCTGGCCCTTAGCTTTTAAAAACTTGGCAATCTCTTCAAATACAAGAAAGGAACTTAAAAAAAGACCGGAAAGATGAACTACAAAGGCAGTGCTGCAAGTATCCAGGTGTTTGTGCCTCAAGCACTTGCCAACTTGTGACAAGGGCAACTCAATGTCTACGCAATAATTACATTCATTGATAAAGTATACTGGAGTATGCGGATTGTGACTTTAAGCCAATACACCCTCATGCAGCAGCTTGTATAGGGCCGTTCGATACTCTCCTTAGGTATTATGTACTCTTGATTGTATGACAACTTAATTTACTTACCACAGATGAAAATGATGCATCATGTTGATCAAAGCTTTGATCATCTTGTGATGATGACAATTCTGCACTGGCTGACTATCAAGTTGAAATTGAGTGGTATATAAAATGCATGTAATTCATGGAATCAATGAAAAAATTCATTAAGTTACAACAAAAAGTTCACTTCTTCTTAAAAGGTTCAACAGTTTTATTTGCCTTGCAGAACTGGCTTAGACACCTCAGGCAACTTTTACATAACATACCATCCAGTTTGTCATGAATTATAGCTGCTGGTAGGACTTCACTGGTAGTGGACTGGATGATATTGACAGCTAAATCATAGAGTGTGGCATATTCGTCTGTCTTTGGTTTTATGATGACCCTATCCTTGCATCAATTTTTACTGCAAATGTAACAGCTAAAACTAGCCGTTACGAAGAGGACATTAGCATTGGTTATTTTCAGTGAATCTGTGGAACGAAATTGGAAGGCTTGGCCGATAATGATTTAAATTTATAAAACTATAATAAAATGGCAGCCAGTCAGTACACTGGCAAATTTTGTGAAAAGCAATATAACCTGATAAGTAGCCTGTCCCGTCATGTGAAAAATGAGCATGGAGGGTATAAGGAGAATGCTGGTACTATAATTTGTGGTGAGAATAATTGCAAGGAAAGGTGATATGAGTTGAAACTTTCCAGCCAGGCTATTTTTGTTATATAGGTTCATCAGTGTGGATCACTTAATCAATCACCTGAACAGTAGTAACAGTAAAGCTATCAACGTCATTACTAAAACATATCCTGATTTGCAATCATTTATAGATTGGAAGGAAGAATTTGAACTGAAAACATCTTCGTCATATGTGTTACAGTCATCTAAGCAATGTGTCAACTATATGTGACCATAATTGACAAAAGGTACCTTATGGCGGATTTTAAAATTAATCAATAAAATGAAATATATCATCCTGTGAGTGCTCTATTGGACAAGCCTTGTGTCTAAAAGTTACATAGTAACTTTTTGCATCTTGTAGAGTAATTTTATGATAAATTAAGCTCAGGAAGTTGGATTTTTTTTGGCTATAAAGACAAATTTCACTACCCGCCATAA
>NW_003554937.1:0-1572 GCF_000090795.2 Amphimedon queenslandica | reverse complement strand
AAGCAAGGTGAGAAGTATAGTAGTGGTCTTCCACATTACCATATCTACTTCAGGCTCACTTTTACAAAGAATTGTCAACTAACATCATTTTAATTTTAATAATTATTATTATTTTAAATATTATTATAGTTTTAATTTTATTTTTAACACTATTCTTAATATTATTATTCATACATTCCAGTGAACCATCCTGATAACATATTGGTGGCTCCCCATATAGTCAGTCCCATTGTTAGTCCAATAGTTTTTATGATTGGTACTACTAGTGCATTACCTGTGGGTGAAAAAGAGAGAGAGAGAGAGAGAAAGAGAGAGGGAGAAAGAGAGAGATTTGGGAAGAATTCAGAAAGAGAAAATGAAATATGAGCTTTGTATACATGTACATGTATCTATACATAAATGTATTGAGATGATGTGTCACATGATAATATGATGTTTATATAAAACTAAATCATGTGATCCATACAACAACAGTTAATACATACTGATAACAATCTTTTACTTCATGAATATACAGTACTTTCATCTCTCTCTCTCTCTTACCACTAGTCCATAGTATCCCTCCAAAGAACACCGGGTAAAAGAACGGTGGTTGATACCGTACCAGATTAACTACCACTCCAACTAGCCAGATACCAATACACAGCACCCATTGAAAGAACATCCCATCACCTGTGTCGAACTTCTTCACTGGAATAAAGTTACTACCAAATCCTAATATAGCTATGAGAGCACATCCAAATCCTATCACTGTATTGAGTGTGGTTGCTTTCCCACTGTCACATTTCGTGGTACTTATATTTATATTCCCACCTGCCATGTCAGCAGCTGTATTATAGGAAAAAAAGAATTTGAAATGAAGGAACGTGCTAATAGATTCATAAGTAAGCAAAATGGAGTGTAAATTGAATCATTTAAGCTTTATCAGACAATTATTCATCATGTCTACTTTATTTAAAGAATAGATCTACATTGTACATGTATTTGTATCTTTACTTGTAGCTCTACATGTATCTAGTACAAAACAATATACAAGCATTGGTTGCTTGTTTGCCTGGCTTGTTAGACAAACAGAAAAGGTGTAAGTATGATGACCACAGCCTCCTTCTCACCTCCTCCTGTAGTGTAGCAGACCCAAGAAGTTGGCCTTGAAGGTTTAGAATATTTATGCCCGTATGCAGTGGAGCAGAGCAGAGCAAGCAGGATGAAGATGAATATGGTGGCCTTTATTGCTGTCATTTTGTTGGAGGAAGAGGTTTTTTATAAGTAATAAGTTGCTGTCAGTTTGTTCTTGCTGTCCTGCAACAACGAGGCGTTTGGGAGGAGGAGAAAGGGAGGGAGCTAGCTGCAGCAAAGCAAGTGTTTCCTTGGTTACCAGCTTCCTCTCTCTATCTCCTCCTCTCTTTTGAATAAATGCAAAAGACCTCCACAGGTTGCAACACATGCAAGCAAAACTACTAACCTACTGCAAGGAAGAGATAGTCAGAGGAGAGAAAGGAAAAAGAAGAAGAATTGTAGGCATCTTGTAAACAAAGCAACATCTCCATAGGCTCCCTCAAGCTGTTTTGACTT
>NW_003554936.1:0-1572 GCF_000090795.2 Amphimedon queenslandica | reverse complement strand
CATTGGGCTATGTTGGGGACCTTACTAGACTTGTATTCCATGTATTGGAGGAAAATATAAGGCAAAAAAAATTTAATACTGAGTTTAGAAACTTACAATCTAGGCAAAATAACCGTGGCATGGCCTTCTGATGAGACTTGGATAAAGATAGGAGTCGATCCTTCTTTAAAATGTATGTCCTAACTGTCAACCTAACCAAGCCTAATTCTGTGCAGAATAGTGTTGTGTTTGAAAGACAAGACACTGTCACCGATCTCCACATTGTTCTTGACGGATACACTGACAATGTTGAAGAAATTCAAAAGTCGATGTGGAAGTACTAACCATTATGGCATCACACTTATAAGAGAAATGTTTTAATTGTGATTATAAGAACTATAGCATTGGAAATTTTATGTTCAGAGACTACCAGCTTTTTTGCCATCTCTATGGTTTGTTACGAGCAAGTGGTAAATGTATAAGGTTATTTTTTAACTTCTAAAAACAAAATATAGATTGGCATTGCTGTCTTTGGTGTGCAATAAAGTGAGACAAACTTGCAACACAAAAAAAAACAAAAAAAATCCACAAAGATTACTGCAGACTTGAACAGAAAAGAATACAGAATACTTAAAAGCCGGTGGCAACATACAAGCCTTCAAAACTGTATGAGAATGTAATTGGACATAGATTTTTGATAATTCACTTAGACAGGTAAACATACAAGATAGTAAAATACCTGCACTTTTATAATTATCAGGTTTGTCCTTAAGGACCCCAGATCACTTAACAAGTAGGTCAATGCCTCTACTTCCTCAAGGAAGTCCTCTTTTGACGAGTACCTAAAGGCAAAGGTGTCGATGAGAGCGCTGCAAGAGGAGTTAACGTCATTTACAAATCAAATAATATTGCTAACTAATATTTTGTACTACAACTTCTGACGACAACTGATCCTCAACAGAATGCCATTGTACAATTTACAGCAAAGGTCAGAGATGATAACAAAAAATGAATTACTGATCTTTAATTTCAAATTATTATTGTTCATTTTATTTAGGAATCATAAATAAAGAAGCAAGAGACAATCATTGAAAAGACTTTGACATGGAGGATGGGGTTCTTTTGATAATACTCTAGCATAATTTCATGTTGAAGGATGAGCCTAACATGGTGGCTCACTTATAGGCAACCGTATACATAGGGTACATTAACTGGATTGAATTGATACTCAAAAATTGCTTTAATATGAACAGAACATTGACACATGTAGTAGTGTTGTTTATGCTGCACAGGCTTCCTTTGAGCCTTGGTCAAGAATTAGACATGTAGCTCCAAAAACAAGCAAAGGCAGAGAAAAATGGAAGATAAATTCTAGCTGAAGTACTGTGTCAGTTTGTGGTTTTACGCCATTTCAATTTATGTGCATGTGATTAGCATGAATGATTAGCCTATTCACCTAATCATAGTAGAAAATAAGTTATAAATTGAAGAAAAAAGGAATGGGAACATGTAAAATAGAAAAACATTACAAACAGAAAGGTAATAGTAATAAATTTGAAAATAGTAAAAATACAAGACAGTACTTGCAAACTG
>NW_003554935.1:0-1572 GCF_000090795.2 Amphimedon queenslandica | reverse complement strand
CAGAATTTTGACGTTTTCTTAAAATGGCCATAACTCGAAAAATTAAAGTCGGAATCAGTTCAAACTTGCTACACAGCATAAGGACATTAATATGTATCAGAAAATGTAATAAAAATTGGGGGTGATTTTGGAGCTATTTTTGGAAAAAACCATGGGCTATAGCCTTGGGTATTTTTCAGAATTTTGACGTTTTCTTAAAATGGCCGTAACTTGAAAAATTAAAGTCGGAATCAGTTCAAACTTGCTACACAGCATAAGGACATTAATATGTATCAGAAAATGTAATAAAAATTGGGGGTGATTTCGGAGCCATTTTTGGAAAAAACCATGGGCTATAGCCTTGGGTATTTTTCAGAATTTTGACGTTTTCTTAAAATGGCCGTAACTTGAAAAATTAAAGTCGGAATCAGTTCAAACTTGCTACACAGCATAAGGACATTAATATGTATCAGAAAATGTAATAAAAATTGGGGGTGATTTCGGAGCCATTTTTTGGAAAAAACCATGGGCTATAGCCTTGGGTACTTTTCAGAATTTTGACGTTTTCTTAAAATGGCCGTAGCTTTAAAAATTGAAGTCGGAATCAGCTCAAACTTGCTAAACAGCATAAGGACATCAATATGTATCAGAAAATGTAACAAAAATTTGGGGTTATTTCGGACCCATTTTTTGGAAAAAACCATAGGCATTTTTTAAAAATTGACTGGTTAGTCATACGGGTATAACATTGATATAATACCTTGAATTGCTCTCTGAACAACTTATTGTTATTATTACGGAGATTATTCACATACTGCCCGAACTCCTCCAGTGGTATCCTAACAGAAGAAATAACTCCTTCTTTAAGTGGAGCCATTAAATCAGTCTCTGGATATACAGTGAGTACAATGGACACTGATTCTGATCCGTTGTCATTGCTACCAGTCACTTCATATTCACCAGAATGAGCCACCTCTACATAAGGGAACACAATTGCTCCATTTTTTAGCATAAAAGAGCAATTCTCCCAATCAATCTCCTCCCCGTCTTGTTTCCATGACAATTTGGGCGTCGGGTCACCGTGGAAACGAACCTTCAACACGACTTCTTGTCCTTCGATGGCATGGACTTCAGTCGGTGGTTTACCAATTATCGATGGGCGATTAGAAGTGGGTGTGGTCTCGGAATAATCAGAAGAATCCAGCGGAACTAAGAGGTAACCTTCTTCACCTTTTACAGCAAAACGTGGTCCGATACTCTGACTGGTGGAATGGGAATGGAAACATGAGAATGGGATCATCATTATGCGTTAACCTACTTCAATAGTGTTAATAATATCACAGTTAGCGTTATCATGAATACTAGCAGAAGCAAACCGCCCACAATACTGCCAGTAATGATCATTATCAATCTGAAATTACCTGAAAATGAGATGTATTTTAAAACATACACAAAACATGCAGTTAAATGTACATGTACATTACAGCATAGAACACAAAACTTTTGATGTCTCTAAATTTTAAATCAAGCCAAATTCTACCATATTTTTAAATTTAATTTTAGCAAAAATCCATATTTAGCTATCTTAAAAAT
>NW_003554934.1:0-1572 GCF_000090795.2 Amphimedon queenslandica | reverse complement strand
CCTACATAAGAATGGAATTTTTCTTTAATTAATTGTCAATAGCTCATCAGTCACCAGTCCATAAGACTAAACTGTTACATGTACATGTATGCAATTTTCTTTAACTATCCTTTACTAGATAATACTCATGTAGTAGTAATACATGTACATACATACAACATGTACATATACATGTACTTGACTTGTACATGTACATGTGTCTTGTATTGTATGTATTATATTCAAGAGAAGATCATGGGCTTCTGATTGCATGTATCAACTTGTAATTAGGATACTCTACTCCAGCTTTTTACAACCTGGGGGTGTAGCCCCCAGGTCGTAAATAATACACATAAAATAATACACATGTAGCAGTAATACATGTATATACAACCTACTCATACATAGGAATGTGGGATGTTGTACATGTATGTATTATATTCAAGAGTAGATCATGAGCTTCTGATTGCATGTATCAACTTGTAAATAGGACACTCTACTCTAGCTTTTCCCACATGATTTTGGCATAGATTTTAGCTTTATCTTAGTAGATTTTTAAAAGTTGTTCCAATACCCTGTACTATTAGTAACGCAGTAGCATTACTAAATAAGATTCACCCCACTTCAAAATGGCTGCCACGACTTTTTCGGGGTATTTTGCCAAAAATTGCTAGACAGAATTCTCCACTTTTAAGTTTTTTTCTTATGCATATACACATGTACTTATGTTGTATAGAAGTTTGAGGGAATTCAAATCAAAATTAGATTTTTTACGAATTTTTAAAGTTCCTCGAAAATCTGAGCAAAGTCCCTGTACTATAGTACATGGTCGGGACCAGATTTCACCAAAAATGAAAAGGAGAGATTTCTCCATTTTAATAATATTTCCTGATGCATATACATGTTCTTATGTTGTGTAGAAAGTTTGAGCTGGTTCTGATCAAAATTGAATTTTTTATGAATTTTTAAAGTCACTCAAAAATTTGACCAAAGTCCCTGTACTATAGTACATGGTCTCGGGCCAAATTTTGCCAAAATTGAAAAGAAGAAAATTTCCCACTTTTATATATATTTCCTGATGCATATACATGTACTTATGTTGTTTAGAAAGTTTGAGCACACTTCGATCAAAATTGGATTTTTTGTGATTTTTTAAAAAGTTGCTACAAAAGTGATGCACTGTATTATAGTGCTGTTTAGCTCACTTAGCATGCTTTGTGGGAAACCCTGCTCTACTCTATAAATGTTATAATTACTATTGACTAAGTAAGTCTATACTCTTATTCCATTTAACTTAAGAGATAATTAGTGTGTATAATGATGCTGTAATCTATTTATGATGCTAATTATAGTAACGATGATATTACATTATTTATGCTTCTCTGTCTTTGTCAAAATCATGTGCTACAAGGTTATTATACAAGGTTGCTACATCTTACAATCTGATATATGTTATTCTTTTAATATAATATGATTTTAATTTTTTCTCTGTCTCTCAGGGTTTTGTGTGGGACATAGCCCCTGAATTCAAGGCTCTCATAGTGTTTGCCGAGCACCGGTACTACGGGAATACGTTACCATTTGGAGCAGAAT
>NW_003554933.1:0-1573 GCF_000090795.2 Amphimedon queenslandica | reverse complement strand
CCAAATAATAGTAATGTACGTGTAGATGATTGTTTAATAGTATTCATGAATTAATTACATTAATTTCTGAATCTTCAAACCCATTGCGGCATGAATTGCCATGCTTAATACAGAGTGGGGTCTATCTACATGCAGAAATCCTAATGACTTTTTATGAGATCCCTGGCAAACATCTCATTGTTTTGATCCCAGTACAGTAATTGTGATATTGCTTGGGTCTCATACAGTATAACTGTACCTGTATCAGTATAGCTTTGCCTATAATCTTGTGCCTGTATGAAGTGAATTTTTAGCAGGGAAAAATATCTAGGCCTTGCCAATTAATGTTCATTGAGTAGCAAAAATCGAAAAATGTAAGTTTGTTTTTACAATGTTGTGATACACACATGTAGTTTGAGTTTTTGTATTGCATGTCTATCAGCAGTGCATAGGAATGTTATTAGAATTGTATTCCCATAGTACCTTGTCTATGGTAGTAATTATAATTGTAAACAAGATGAAGTTTTTTGCGTGTACATGAATTATCTCAGGCTTGATATACAATACACGTATGTCCTTGAGGTTCCACAGTTATCAATCATGTAGTCTAAACAGGGTTTCCCACAAAGTATGCTAAGTAAGCTAAACAGCATGAGCTTTGTGAGCCAACTAGCACCACAGCGCAGTACATGACATTTGCAATAACTTTAAAAAATTAATTTTGAATGGAGTCAGCTCAAAGTTTCTACGCAACATAAGTACATGTATGTGTATCAGAAAACATTGTAAAATTGATAAAATTCCCTCTTTGTATTTTTGAGGAAATTTGGTGAATGTTGCTGTACATGTATGCATGTAATAGAGAAATTTGGAAGTACTGGACTCAAATTTCCCTTTGTACTATAATACTACAAAATGTTTCGCTCAATTTTTGAGCAAATTTAAAAATTGATAAAATCTAAATTTTATCTCAATTGGCTCAAATTTTCTATTGCAACATAAGTACATGTATATGCGTCAGAAAACATAATAAAAATTGAAGAATTCTCTCCTTGTCATTTTTGATTAAATTTGATCAGTGTCCCTGTATATAGTACAGGGTGTTTGGCTCAATTTTTGAGCAATTTGACAATCCATTGACAAGAACCTGTATCAGCACTATGCCAAATCTGTTGAGGAACCCTGACTCTAAGCATTATTGGCAATGTTATATTGGTTTATAATAAACAATTCTTCTCTTTCCCAATGCATGTATGTATTGTTAATAGGTATTGCATATTTCTGTCTTCTCATGTTTGTGTTCCTTGACTCCTGTCCTTGTGCATCTTTGTCTCTTTTCTCTCCAAAGCCTTTCTCTCCTCCTCATACACACGTACGCATATGTCTAACTTTTGCTCTTTCTCGTTCCTTTGCTAGGTCTCTCACATGTCTTCTCTCTTTCTTGTGTTAACACAGTTTTAGTATCAGTAAGCAACTGTAAAATACCATACACATACATTAATGTATACAAACATTGTTGTTGTTATTATTATTATTATTATTATTATTTTATAGTACATTGGTATATTACAGACATTGTCACTTGCTGCAATGT
>NW_003554932.1:0-1573 GCF_000090795.2 Amphimedon queenslandica | reverse complement strand
CAATTTTGTGTCCATTGATCTGTGTCTCCTGTCGTCCCTCTTCTTGTATTTCTCTCCTCCTGATGCTAACACAGGCTTGGTGTCAGTAAGCAAGTGTAAAATGTCTGCATATTATGCATGTATATTAATATATGCATGAACACTGTTATTATTTTTTACTAGACGAATGTAAAACATTAAGGGGGCGAGTTTGAGCAAGCAAAGCAATGTACATACCATGTAGCTACATTGTGTATCAGGACACAATGCACACTACAGTCCATGTACATGTATGTTCATTAAAGGGGAGAGAGGGAGAAAGAATGGGGTGTCAGTCTTTTTGGTCAGTAATTTGATGTATCAGTCATTGTGTAGGAGAATGTCACCAGTACTCTACAGATGATGAAGAAAGCATGACAATGTCCAATTAGAACAAGTAAGTGTTTAAAGATTGACATCACTATGTATAATTAATCATCTCTTTCTGTCTCTCTTAGTACAACGAATTTATCATCAAGAAAGACTGCAGCATTCGATATGGATCGATATGTGTAGTGTTGTTACGTTGCTAGCTAGGCTACAAAATTGCCCCGCCCAATGCAACCCTCCTCCGGCTTCTCCTCCAGGCTCAAGCATGGTCAATATTGTGATGTGCGAGGTGAAGTACTTGTCTCTTGTATAGCCTTTAATGAAACATTCTTTCATGCACTGGTGAAAGTCTGATGCAGTGCAACTGGAAGGAAGCATTTATTGCATTATTATTAATATAATATTGAGCAATAATTTTTGAACCATTATAATTCTTAATATTGAGCAATAATTTGTGAACCATTATAATTCTTAATATTGAGCAATAATTTTTGAACCATTACAATTAGTAATATTGAACAATAATTTTTGAACCATTACAATTACTAAGTATTGTCGTGTGTGTAAAGTATTATATGTCTCTCTGATTAACTCTCCTCCTTTTGCTCTTCTTTTCCTCTTCATGATCCTCTTCATCTTCCTCTTCGTCATCCTTCTCATGAACGAAATCTTGACTTCCTTCCTCTTTTTTTGACTTTCCTCCTCTTCTTGAATTTCTTCCTTTTCTTGACATTTCTTCCTTTTCTTCCTCTGCTTGAATTTCTTCCTCTTCTTCAATTTCTTCATCTTCAATTTCTTCCTCTTCAATTTCTTCCTCTTCTTCAATTTCTTCCTCTTCTTCAATTTCTTCCTCTTCAATTTCTTCTTCTTCTTCAATTTCTTCCTCTTCTTCAATTTCTTCCTCTTCTTCAATTTTTTTCTTTGCTTGAATTCCTTCCTCTGCCTGAATTCCTTTCTCTGCTTGAATTCCTTTCTCTGCTTGAATTCCTTTCTCTGCTTGAATTCCTTTCTCTGCTTGAATTCCTTCCTCTTCAATTTCTTCCTGAAGTTCCCTGGTATCTTCCAAAAGAAAGGTTCTAACAATGAGGCACAGGCGTGAGGCAGTCATAGTAAAGTTTCCAAAATCTGTTCCAAAAATATGAGCAGTACTGCCATCATCATTTTCTGCATTGATTAGAGGCAGTTTTACAATGATACCTAGAGCTCCACAAGATCTAGTGAGATA
>NW_003554931.1:0-1573 GCF_000090795.2 Amphimedon queenslandica | reverse complement strand
CCTTTGGTCAGCATTTTCTGAATTTCTTCGTTTAGTAATGTCTGATCTGGGGCTGAGGACAGGCCTACTCTTGGCCGTCCCCATTGTTTGGGGTTTTCCAAAAATTCTATTTTGTACCCCCCTTATTGTATCCAGGATCCATATGTCCTGAGATATTTTGGACCAGTTGTCCTTGAAGAGAGCAAGTCTCCCTGCTATTAGTGTTTTGTCCACTTCTAGTGGAGTTACCCCCCTTTGAACCAATGTATTCAATAATAGATTTTTTAATAAAAATACATCTATGCATGATTGAGAGTCTCTCTTTTTCGTACATTGGTTCATGGAGACTACTTTCTGGCTGAGGGCTTTGATTCCCTCTTTTGCCAGGGTCTCCCTCGGCTGGACTGGCCGCCACCTTTTGGGGGGGCAGTGGGACTGCCTCTCTGAAAAAACTTTTTCGGCTGGGGCTGAGAATTCCTTGAGGCGGCGAGGAGTTTTTGGGACTCTGCCCTCTCCTTCATCTTGACCTCAAATCCTGCACCCAAGAGGTTGGGGGCGGCTGTCTGGAAGATGTCCTCCTCTGCAAGGTCCGAGATATCTGAATTCACCGATTTGAGGATCTTCCTTCTCCTGAGCCTTGACATCCCAGCAGAGGCGTTCCCCAACAGGTGGATCGCATTAGAAACAGCCAATTTCACCTCATCATTAGACATCTCTCAGTTGTCAAAGGAGTGGAGCAGACGGATCAAAGGATCAGCAGGGTCGTGGATTAGCGCCTGAACACGTGCTAATTGGGCATCCACCGTCTTTGTCTCCTTGTGAATGGATGCCCCTTTGAAGATCGAGTCTAGCTTAGGACACTGGGTGTCCTGAAGGCTAGGGCAAGGGAAGGCACTAAGCCTCTTACGGCTGTCGGACGACTGCGCTTCCCTAAAGAAGGAGGTGACCAGCTGTGTGTTCTCCTCTGAGAGCTGGATAGGGACTTGACCGAGGTTCTCCGTCTCTGACGGGTCTCCCTGTTCTTCCTTGTCATCTGACACTGGCCAGGAGACGTCTGTTAGGCTTTCTAAGCCTGACGTGCCCCTGTCCGCCCAAAAAGATGAGGACGACTCTGTCGCCCTTCTCTTGGGTGCGTGAGGTGCCTGCTGTTCCAGGCATTTGACCCTCTTGGAGATACTCTGTAACTCCTCTCCGATAGAAGTTTCCATCTCCTCAAGTGGAGCAATTATCTTATCAGCAGCAGCACTCTGGCTGCTGGAAGTATCTTCTGCAATAGCCATCTTATCACTATCAGTTGTGAGATTCCTTTCTCTGGAGTTAGAAAAAAGGCCAAGGTGGTCTCACCTGGTCAGGGCTTATATAGGAAGTAAGAGCCCCACCCATAGGTGGAGCGAGATCAGGGGCGTAGCTGGGAAGGATATGATGGGAGGGCCTGGTTGTCAATGGCGCGCGAAGCGCGCCGAAATTTTGGACACACCCCTTTTTGGCGGTCATTATAGCGCACTAAAAATAACAGTTGCGAAGGGGTGGGGCGAGACTAATCAACTTTTTACATGTTCAACAAAAACTTAATATAATACAATTGTTCTGTTTT
>NW_003554930.1:0-1573 GCF_000090795.2 Amphimedon queenslandica | reverse complement strand
AAGTTCCCATCGGACAACAGGTCCATACTGGAATTCGTCTCATTCAATGATTCTGCCACAAGGTCATCAGCCTCTCATAAGCTCAAGCACAATTTCTGCCGTACTTCTAGGTCACGTCATTCATACTTTAACAGGATTGTGAGACTGTGGAATAAACTACCCCAAATAGACCTTACTGAATCTCTGGCTACCATCAAAACTAAACTATGTATATTTCTCTGGAATCATTTTCTAGAGAACTTTGATTCAGCAAATCCATGTACTTTTCATTTCCTCTGCCCTTGTTCTTCCTGTCTTTATTAGTTATTTACATTATTATTAATTTATGTGTGTAGTTGTTTTTTTTTCTTTTATTTTATTTATTTTTTCTCTCCCTCTTTCTTTCTCCTCTCTCCTTGCTTGTACTTATGGCTACTCTAAATTTTTTGGAGTCAGACCCTCGACACTATCTAAATTCTATCTTCTCCTTGTCTATGTTTCTATCCCTGTTTTTTGTGTGTTGTTAAGCTATGATAATAATAATAATAATAATAATAATGCCCGACCTGACTCTGTGAGTTGACCTGTGGGCAAGGGCAGAAGCTTGGGCAAGGTGGTTGGGCAAGACTGAGTGTGTCACTGTGTGTGAGACTGTCAGACTATCATTACCAAAGGTGTAATGGACCTTATTCAATGAAATTTTTCTAATTAATGCGCACCTGAGTTGGTGGTAAAATGGCGGATTTTTGTAAGAAAGACAGGCTGAACAATCTTCTCTTTTTTCCAGCCACTCTAGCTTTGAGAACCACTTTGAGTTGTCCTTTTGTTTCAGTATACTCTATTTATTTATTCTGTAAGCTCTTTGGTTGCTGTTTTGGCTTTTATAACATTTTATCATAGGAATATTCTCACCCATGGGCAATTGCTGTTTTTCTAAATTTTGCTTTCAGGAGCCAGGGCGCTTGCCCCTCCATTGCTATGAAGACAGAAGTGGGATCAATTCCAATATTCGCCACCCTCACAAAATGGCACTTAGGGGCGTGGTCACCACGCCCACTAACTGTGATCACTCTGGTGGGTGTGGCAAAATAAAATGGCCGCTGAAACAGCAGAAAAAACACCTTGACAAAAACGGAGAAGAAAACAGCTTTTTAGTCACTTAGTGATGAAACAAAGTTCCTCGAGAAAAGCAGAGATCATGTTAGTTATATTTTTAATATTATGTGTCATAATTTAGCTCATGAATTATTACAGAAACAAAAAAAATTACTCATGACAACAACTCATAGCCACATCATTGACTTCCTAATAAATAGAGTTCTGAAACTAGAAACAATTTAGAACACTTCTTAAATAAATGATCAGAGTCCTCAATTAATATTAAATTAATGATCAAAGTCCTCACACTGGGTACTGTTCACTTATGTGATGCATTATGTTGAACCAAACATCTCTAGCACTAGGACCATATCTTTCACGCCACATAAATTCATCTAGATATGATGGCAACTGCTCTGCATGATATCCTTTCGATCCAGCTACTGGTGTGCATACTCAAAACATCGAGTCTTACTGGAGTAGAGCAAAACGGAAG
>NW_003554929.1:0-1573 GCF_000090795.2 Amphimedon queenslandica | reverse complement strand
ACTGGAGTTGTTGCTTTACCCTGTAGAAGACTATAATCCATAAATCCTTCAGTACAAGACTCTCCATTAACCTCCAGTAATATTCCATTACTCATGAAGCACACCAGTAGTACTAATAGAAGATAGGAAGACATTTCTTCGAGAGTTTAGAAATTCTGTGAACCACGCCCAGCTATAGATCTAGATCTAGAAATCTCCCACTGCTATAGATTTAGTCGGAAACGGAGAAGTTGGCATAAGGGATATGCCTATAACAAAATCAAAAGCCCATTTTGGGAAACCTACAATGTTTTTTGACGATAAATACTAGCTCTAGACTACGATGGATGTTTTTGGTCTTGTTTGCATCAGTTGAATTTGCTTGAAAACTCACAGAATCTCACACATTGTGTGGGTGTGTGCACCATTTGTGGCTGTCATTTACAGTGCTATTGGTTTTACCAATGTTAACTACATTATTTTGATTAAAAATAATAGTACACACATGATTATGTTATTGTAGAAGGTGCAGTTTGTTGCTTTGTCCATATGCTTCATTTTGCCTTATTGTAACCTAATATTGACAGAATATGCTAAAAAAACATCAGTAAAACACTGATGGTAACTGATTTAACAATAAATACATGATTGCAGTACATTCAATACACTGCATGTACTGATGTATTTTATACGTATGCACATAAACTTACCTCTTGTTCATGATACATTGTTCTTGGTTCATCATACACTAATGATTCTTCATTGATACCTATAGTCCAATACAACAATAATCCTTTTAATAATACTTATCTAAACAATTACCAGTACATACAAATTGCCATTGCTCTGTTCGCATAAAACATAATAAATTTGCTCAATTAAAAATATTATATTATTCTTACAATTATTTCTCCACTCAACTCCATACATACTATTACTTTCTATTCCTCCAGTATTAAAACCATAACCAGGATTAGCAGATACACAGCCAGATTCTATTAATAGTTGTATTGATTGATAATAATAGTCTATCTTACTTTCAGTAATACCATAGGCAGAATTAGCAGATACATCAGCATTATACCCTACATTATGATGTCAATTCATTATTGTACTTATAATAGGTCTTACCTTCCCCAGTAACTCCATAAGCAGGATTAGTTGATGCTAATAGTGTATTTTCCATATTTGGCACTATAAATTGATTTCTTTATCATGTTTACATACACACTTATTATAATAAACATTACCAACTGATTGTTGATTTATATCAGCTTTTCTGTCAGTAGAACTGAAAGTATCATTTCCATTTGATGTTTTATCCCATATTCTCCTACACACTAATACATTCACTATTAATATTACTAGTATAGTAACTACCAGTAATATAAATACTGCTGTACTAATACTTCCTGCTATTATTAGTGTATTACTCTCTGTACTTTGTAATGTACTAACTGGTGTACTCATCACTGATGTAGTACCTATAGTCAATGATAAACTGTTACTTGATGTTAAGCTAGTTTTAGTATATTCCATTGATTCCATTGTTACAGTAGCTGTGGAGTATATGCTTGATGATGAAAGCACAGTA
>NW_003554928.1:0-1574 GCF_000090795.2 Amphimedon queenslandica | reverse complement strand
GGCTAACAGTACTGTCATATCTGATGTCAGCTGTGTTCGTCCCTTTGCTAAGGGATTGCTTAGTGAGCAGTGGAAAGCAGTTACTCATGAAGCTGAAATTGAAGCAATGGCACACTTGTTCTCTGCTGTCAGCAAAGATGAAAAGCATCACTCTGTTCTTTTTGATCCTGATGATGTCACTACTGCACCAACCAATAACTCTGCAAGAAAAAAGCTAAATTTTATCCTTGAGGAAGTTAGCAAATTTCATGTGCCATTTAAAGTGGATCAGTCAAAGCCTCATCTTTTGATTTATTTTTGGGATTGTGGGGGTCAACCTGCTTTCCTTGAGATCCTACCAGTTTTTCTCACCTCTCGTACCACATTCCTCCTCCACTTTGATGCTTCTAAAGATCTCAGCAGTAAATGGCAGTCAGTCCATCATATTGATGGCACTCGATATGATGGAGAAGAGGTCAACATGTCTACACTTAGTTACATGCTCAATTGGATGGCCTGTGTTCACAGTCACCTAATGAAGTATGGGGCAGATGGAAGTATTTCTGATTATCCTCGCATGTTTTGCATTGGCACTCATGGAGACTTGCTAATGGATGAAGAGAAGGAGCAAGTCAGGAGTGAGTTAATATCTCACTATAAAGATAAGGAATATGCCAAATTAATATCTGATACCCTCATCATTGATAATACATCATCTGGCAAGGGTGAAGCAGAAGATCCCAATATTGAGGTAGTGAGAAGTGCCATAATTGATATCACAAAAAATAAGCTAATAGTAAAAACTCCAATCAGTTGGGTTCTCTTTCGTAAAGTTCTTCAGGCATTGGAGGAAAATGTCATTAGCATATCCCTGGCCGAAAAAGTTGGTGCTGTTTGCAAGATTCCTCAAGAAGATGTACCTCAGGTTCTCTTATTCTATCATGATTTGGGATCTGTTCTATATTATCCTCAGCTAGAGGGTCTGAAAGAGAAAGTCATAGTTGATCCAAAGTTCTTTATTGATGCTCTTGGAAAGATCTTTACATTTCAAGCTAGCACTACACATGTCAGGGAGTGGGACGTATTTCATCAATATGGTATCCTCATACAACCACTGTATGCATCAGTCTGGAAAGAATGTGGAGACCTAAAGCCTGAAGATTTCATTGAAGTATTGCTAAACTTTCGTCTTGCTGCTCAAGTTACCATTGAAGATCAAGACATCTGCTCCTTGCGATACAAAAAGTATTTTATTCCAGCCATTCTCAAGCTCTGTCAAGATAATACTATAGCTACACACAGCAATGAGCTCGAGGTTGCATCACCACTTCACATCACTTTTATTGAAACTAGCTATGGTTTTGTTCCTCCTGGTTTCTTCACTCGTTTTGTTGCTGTTATAGCTGCTCACCCAAACACATTCCTGTATTTTGAGAAAGGAGTGTATAGGAATCGTGTTACCTTTCGCTACCAGGAGGAAAGGAATAGGAGCATTGAACATTTAACAGTAACAGATCAACATAATGCCATTCAAATCAATGTCCATCGTGCTACCTCTCGTTCTGATCCAGCTCCTCTTGCCAATGTATGTCAAG
>NW_003554927.1:0-1574 GCF_000090795.2 Amphimedon queenslandica | reverse complement strand
CAGTAGTACAAGGACTAGCAGAAGATGTGCTGTTGGGAAGGGATGTACCACTACACAAACATATGGCAAAGCGATTACCAAAATCAGAACAGATAGAGCTACTGAAACAACTGGCTAAAGAGCATCAGATTGATATTGGAGGGATTAAAGAGTCAGAAGATGAATCAGCATTAGCAGTGATGACAAGAGCTCAGAGAAGACAGATTCAAGTTGATACGGAGCAGCATTCAGAAGAGCATCAGCCATTACCCGAAAGATCAGAGGAGCAAAGTGAAGCCATGGAGCAAGAGACAAGAGAAGAGAGTGAACTGGAGGAGACAATACTGGAAGATGAAGATCTAGGAGTACAGTTTCCATTTGAGGAGGAGCTATTTCAACCTACAACTCGGACGAAGATATATCAGACTAGAGGAGAGAAGAGAAGACAAAATCAGAAGAGAAACAGAATAGAAAGTACCAACCAGACTAAACAACTGATAATGGACCAGGAGAAAGATTGCGAGATTCAGTCATGGATAAAGAAGGAGGATCCATCACGTATAGTTCGGAAGGAAGGAGTAATTTGTCGTACATGGAGACCCAAGGACTCACCAAGTACCACATATGAACAGATTGTTCTACCAGCACAGTATCGGAATAAAGTCATCAGGTTAGCACATGATTTACCATTTTCAGGACATCTGGGTAGAGACAAGACAACCCAAAGGATATTAAGGAGGTTCTATTGGCCTACTTTATTTAAAGATGTGAGACTTTATTGTGAAGCGTGTAAAGATTGCCAGCTACATGCAAATCACAAGAGGAAGGCTCCAATGATACCTTTACCCATAATAGGAGAACCATTTAAGAGGATTGCCATGGATATTGTAGGACCGCTACCAAGAACCAGTCGTGGAAACCGATTCATTCTAGTGATAAATGATTACGCAACAAGATACCCAGAGGCATTTCCTTTAAGGAATATTACTGCAAAGAAAGTAGCTGAAGTGTTGATTGAGTTATTTGCTAGATATGGAATTCCGGAAGAAATATTGACAGATCAAGGTTCAAATTTCACATCAAGCTTGCTGGGAGAGCTATATCATCTCATGGGGGTCAAAGCAATCAAGACCAGTCCATACCATCCACAGACCGATGGCCTCGTGGAACGATTTAATCGAACACTAAAGTCTATGCTAAGGAAAGTATTGGAAGGAGAGAGGAAGAACTGGGACCACATGATACCATATGTCTTGTTTGCATATAGGGAAGTTCCACAATCGACTCTTGGGTTCAGTCCCTTTGAACTACTATATGGACGGGAGGTGAGAGGACCGTTAGATGTTTTAAAGGAGGAATGGATCCACAGCACAGAAATCGAAACAGATATACTGAGTTTTGTGATGGATACGCAAGAACGGATGGAATCTGCAAGAGAAATTGTGAAGGAGAATGCAAGAGCAGTGCAAGCTAAGCAGAAGATGTATTATGATCAACGATCGAGAGAGATTAATTTTGAAGTTGGGGACAAAGTATTACTACTATTACCAAGCAGTACCAGAAAATTTGTGGCTAAATGGCAGGGACCGTATGAA
>NW_003554926.1:0-1574 GCF_000090795.2 Amphimedon queenslandica | reverse complement strand
AAAAGAAGTGCCATCTCTTTTACATTTTTTAATTGTAAATTTTATACTGTAGTCTACTTATTTTTTATCAAGACTTCGATTGTACCATCTACCATGCAGTCCAGTCCAGACATCAAAAAAAAGAAAGTGCATCTCTTTTACATTCTTCAATTGATTTTAATTGTAAATTTTATACTGTAGTCTGATTATTTTTTTATCAAGACCTCCCAAGCCAACCTACAACTGTTTATATAGAGAGTAATAGTAGATGCATTCCAGTTAGCCCTATCATGTGATCAGTGCTATCTCTAGGCCACAATAACCAGCAAGGGGTGGAAAGAGAGAGCACTGTCTCCTATAGAGAGAAGCTATACCATGCTCATTTCAAAAGGTAGAAACAACTATCTATAGAGTTATGACAATTGACAATTGTTTATATACTATCAGCCTTAGAAAAGACAAACAACAGTGTCTACATGTTCAATTTGGCTTTCCTTCTCCTCCTCCTATCAGGAGATGTTGAGCTAAATCCTGGCCCTCTAACAGGTAAACAGACTGACCTTTATTAATACACCATCAATGACTGTTATACTATTGTGTAGGCCAGGATCCAAGAGATATATTACAGGAAAAATCCTTTTCTCTTTCACAAGCAATTTCAAATAACCTTGTTCAAGTTGCTGGAATACTACATAAAAAGAAACTAATACCACAACAGGCAAAAGCTAATGTATCAATATTAGGTGTAGAGGATTATGAAAAGGCTAGCAGACTGGTGGGTGTGTTGGAGATGCAACTGAGTGCCTCCGATGGTAATCGACAGAAGTATTTGATTGATGTCTGCAATGCGTTGAAGGAGCTAAACAATGCAAAACTAACAGAACATGCTAATGCAATGTTAAAGGAGTTAGGAATTAGCAGTGGTAGTACTCAACAAGGTTAGGTAGCACATAAATATACATTTACACTTGTAATTGTTATTTGAATTACAGTGCAAAGTTCTCCAATGCCTACTGTGCCTAACACTAGTGGTGAAATTGAAGAAACAGATCATCCAAATGGAGGCCGAGGAGCCACAGCAACACAATCCAGTAAGAAATAATAACAATGCATATTTTATAAATGGGAATAATATAATTCTTATCATTATAATATAGTTGTTGTACCTGATCCACCAGATGTTAAAAGTGAATGTCCTCCAATGGCAAAAATTAAACCAAAAAATTGTACACATACCCCAGAGCTTACAGCTGATGTCAATATAATCCTTGTTACTGCTACTGACACAGAATACCGTGCTGTTATGGGGACTGGTACACGGATAGAAGGGGATGGAGAAAAATACACACAAGTCGAGTTGGATGATGATGTTACGTTTAATCTAGTGATGTACGGATCGTATAAAGTCGCTGTAATAAAGACTGGTCAGGGACCAGGAAGAACAGAAGCTATGCTCGAAAACTTACAGAAAGTAATTAATGCTCAATACGTGATTGCAGTTGGAATATGCTACAGGAATGAAAGAAGGTAAAACAAAGCATTGGTGACATAATCGTTGCAGAAAGCATCATGGATACATCAAGCAGACGTGCTTC
>NW_003554925.1:0-1574 GCF_000090795.2 Amphimedon queenslandica | reverse complement strand
TGAGGTTAGTAAGAGATGTCTTGAAGGAGAGTAACTTCATTGATGCTAAATGGTTTGATCTTGGAGTGGAATTAGACCTACCTTATCCTGATCTGACAACCATCAGAGTCAAATGGTCAAATGATCCTTCTCAGTGTTTACTGGAGTGTTTGAGCTTGTGGTTGACTTCAGCTAATAATCGTACTTGGGAATCATTAGCTAGTGCACTTGAGAGAATGAATCAAAAACCAGCTGCTACACTCATCCGTAATACATGTAAAGTTAACATACATAAATACAGTTTAAAGTATATTAATTATTTCTATAGATGATGATCCTGCTAGTCAGATACTGCAGCATTACAGTGATAGAGTATCACAAGTATCTCTCACTGATAGTTGTATCCAGTTGTTATATACAGAAGGATTAATCACTGAGGATACACAAAGGAAGATTGAGAGATGTGGTGGCTCATTAAGTGATACATTAAGAGAATTAATGATTGCAGTATCTGATGATCACAGTAAGCTGAGGTCACTAGGAAATATATTAATGGAATTAGAAGAAACTAAACCTTTAGCTCAAGATATTATTAAAGATTGTGGTTAGAGTGGCAGTATACAGATACTAGTTATGATATATTTTCAGATAAATGGTTTTCTAACTCTGATGATGCATCAACTACTACTGGTTCACCACATCCATCAGTTACTGTACCAGTACCATCAGGTAATAACTTTTAATATTATTATTTTTATTATTTTATACAGATATTGTGGACACACCTAATCATAATGCCACAAAATCAATGACTTATTTTTGTTATAAATGCATTTCTTTTGTTATTTTAGTTCTTTCCTTTATATTTTATTATTTTTCTTTTTTTAACTTTCTACTATTAAGTATGTGCATCAGCTCTATCATATTATTATTTTTATTTAAGCTTTTTATGAATAAAAGTGAGCCAGACTTATCTGTTGCACCAATACAATCAGGTAACATTAATTTACTGTTACATGATGTATTACCTGTCTTAATATTTAACTGTAGTTAGACCAGTCACCAGTAGTACTAGTACTGACAACCATTTACCTGCTGCAAGTGCAAACACAACAGTATCAGGTATAATGACTATATAATCCTTAATTAATTTTTAATCTTATTTATAGCTGATAAGTTCTTTTTTAATTCTGCATATAAACCTTTTTTTAATGAGATTAGAGGAAGTTTTGGCAGTCTTCGAGTTAAGCTAGTTCCATTACTTACTCAATCAATTCCATCAGCTGCAGAACTAAAGTCATTCCTTCAATTGTCCTTCCCTGAATTGAGTCCTGACCTGTCTAATGCTGATAGTATTGAAGACATTATGAATCTTGTTGGGAAAAAATGCCGAATCAATGACCTCTCACTAATAAAAGCAACTGTCAAACATTTTAAAATCACTAAAGCAAAACCACTGATATCAGAATATGAAGAAGAAGTGAAGAGAGTTAGTGGATCATTGAAGGATTTCCTCAGTCAGAATCAACCTCAGCATTTTCTCATTTGTGAAACAATTCAGTTTACTTTGGGATGGGAACCAGACGAGCACTCAC
>NW_003554924.1:0-1574 GCF_000090795.2 Amphimedon queenslandica | reverse complement strand
ATGGAGAAGTGCAACAGGTACAGACATTTAATATCGACTAATGTATGTATCTCAATGTAGTGAACGACATTTCGGATATGATGAAGGTGGGTGGAGTCCACACGCCCATAAATAAGGCCGAAAGCGGTTTTAAAGGAACAAATCCTCTTATTTATGGAGAAGTGCAACAGGTACAGACATTTAATATCAACTAATGTATGTATCTTAATATAGGGAACGACATTTCAGATACGATGAAGGTGGGTGGAGCCCACACGCCCATAAATAAGGACGAAAGCGGTTTAAAAGAAACAAATCCTCTTATTTATGGAGAAGTGCAACAGGTACAGACATTTAATATCGACTAATGTATGTATCTTAATGTAGGGAACGACATTTCGGATACGATGAGGGTGGGTAGAGTTCACACGCCCATAAATAAGGACAAAAGCGGTTTTAATCTTTAAGGACATCCTGATGCTGTAAAGAATCTGACAAAACAGATCCTATTGGACTATTCTACTAGTTTCAGAGAACGCTTAATCAACGTCTCACTTCTTTCTCTCATGTACTGGCATGAACTTCATTGTCAAAGCCATTAAGATCCCTTCAAATAACTTTCCTGTCCTGCTTGATTTGTCTCCTTTTTCCACTAATTCTACTACATTGTCCACTGTCCATAAACTGATTCACAACTATACTTAAAAATCATACTCGTTTTTACATTTATTTCAATAGAATTGTCCAACTGTGGAACAAACTCAACCCTCTCTAAGTCTCATATCTTACTCTCCCTTCCACTTGTCCTGTGTGTTGTAAAACATTATATAGTAATAATAAAAAAATAATGATGCTTAAAATGTCACAATTTATGATATCAGATATGTGATGTAAACAATCTTCATCTTGCACTTATGGTCAAGTGCCTGCATAGATACTATGGTGCCTGATAGTCCTTTTGTATTAAGGCTGTGTCTACAGCTCCGGTAACCGGACGTAGTTTGCAATGCTAGAGCTCCGGCAGTCCGTTTTTCTCCGTAAAACAGCTTGTGCGCATGCGCAATAGTGCAAAATGGAACTTAGTCTTTTTATCAATAAACACTAAACCCTAACCCCAAAACCCTACGATCCCGGAGGCTAAGATGTACGAGAGGGTGCTCTAAAAACTAAACACTAAACCCCAATCCCAACCCTACGACCCCGGAGGCTAAGATGTACGAGAGGGTGCTCTAAAAACTAAACACTAAACCCCAATCCCAACCCTACGACCCCGGAGGCTAAGATGTACGAGAGGGTGCTATTTCTTGACCCAAAAAAAGCCAAAAAGAAAAAAATTACAAAAAAGATATTTTTAAAAAAGAAAAAAAAAATTAAAAACTGCAGCATAGTTTTACTCGGTAGTCCTGACCGGATTCGAACCCCTGACCATATCCGTGCAATCATCAACGCTGGTTGTTGTATTTATACTCGGTTTCTATAATATAAATCAGTGTATTATTAATACTGGGGCGTAGCCCCAGTATATATATATAGGGGCGAAGCCCCTATTACCGCCCATTTACCGGAGCTCTAGCACTGCATACTGTGTCCGGTAC
>NW_003554923.1:0-1575 GCF_000090795.2 Amphimedon queenslandica | reverse complement strand
ACAATACAGTACATGGCATTTAGAACAACTTTAAAAATTCATATGAGAATCAGCTCAAAGTTGATACACAGCATAAGGACATGTATATGTATCAAGAAAAATTATAAAAATGGAGAATTCTTTCCATGTGATTTTTGTCAAAATATGGTACCCTTCTTACAATCCAAATAAAACCCTGATACTACTCACAGTACTATTAATCTATCATACATGTACCTGCCCATGTCTCTTCCCTTTGCTGATGGTCTAGCAGAATAATAATAATCTTTGTAATTGTCCATCCACACTTCAGCAGCACGTTTTGTATTTCTATTAATAAACAAATACAAAGAGTCATAATTTATATCACATATTAATAATCATTCAAATATCACATATTAATAATCATTCAAGCTAACTTCATATAAGTCATTGCATTGCCTCCTGGAAATACATATGGATGTCTTTTCCTAAATACATGGCCAACTCTAGAACAAGGGATGATCTCTAGTGATCCACCACACATCCACGTTCGAAATGATATTTCTATTAATAAATCATCATAATGCAATATCTTTAATTTTCATTCTCTCACCAAAGTTTTCACCTCCCCAGATATCCATTTGATCATCATATTTACCAGTTTCAATAAACCTTTGTCTGTTAATAGAGAACAGCCCACCAGCAATCATTGGAGTCCTGCACATTTAGTGTATGATCAACACTGGAATAAGTACATGAGATTCATGTCTTACTTTATTGGTTCAATTGGGGACTTTCTTTTTGCTCTTTGTGCAGGAGTGAATCCATCCCATTTAAAATGGAGGCTCCAATCAAAACCTACACACATTAAGAGAATTACATGTACATGTATGTAACACATGATTAGTATATGCACATGCACATCAGAATCAGATTAATTCCAATAATGGAACTATAGTTTAGTACAATACTTATAATACATACCTCCTCTTAGTTCAGATGAAGCACCTATGTAATCAAATGTATCCATACTGATGACATCAATAATAGGACTAACCACTATCGTCCTATCCTATAATGAAATAATAATAAGAGTTAAAACGTAAAGCATTGTGTATTATCTGATTTATCAGCACTCACTCCCAAATTTGGTTGCCAAAAATAGTGCATGAAGGATAAAGTACATGTACATATGGCATTTGGAGCAACTTTAAAAATTAACAAAAAATCAAATTTTGATCGGAATCAGTTCAAATTTTGATCGGAATCAGTTCAAATTTTGTAGTCAGGATAAGAACATGTATAAGTATCAGAAAAAACAGAGAATTCTTTCATAGCCTTTTTTGACAAAACTTGGTTCAAGTCCCTGTACTAAGTCCCTGTACAAGATGCTTAGCCCGATTTTTGAGAAACTTTAAAAATTCATAAAAAATCCAAATTTGATCAGAATCAGTTCAAACTTAATAAACAGCACAAGGACATGTATACACATCAAAAAATATTATAAAAATGAAGAATTCTCTCCTTGTGATTTTAGCCCAATTTTTGAGCAATTTGATAATCCACTGATAAGAAGCTGCATCAGCACTATACCAAAAAATCCTTTGGAAAACC
>NW_003554922.1:0-1575 GCF_000090795.2 Amphimedon queenslandica | reverse complement strand
CAAATTTGATTAAGAGAATGCAAGGCATACTGTTGCTACTGGGAGTAGTTTCTTATTCTGCAGTCAATTCCAATTATAGTAATTACTATAGTTTGAATTGACTCTAGTTGCCCATGAGTAGCAGGCAAGCAAGGGTATACTACTGCAGTCATTTCCATCAGTGAGTGCAATCATTACTTGTATGCTTCAATAACTGTAAAGTGCACAGTCACCATAAACTAATATCCTAGTACTATAGGAGGAAACTTTAAATTGGTGGTGTTTAATATCTGTGATTCTGATGCATTTTGCTGTTTTTATATTACTAATTTTGCCACTATAGACTATGTATCCATATACAATACCCACTCATGACATTCTACCAAACTGGTCATTAGTTACAATTAAAATAGTTGTAATAACTACTCATGCAATTAACTAGTGTATAGTCACACATTATGAAGTTAATAAAATCAGTTTATTAGTGGTAGACTAGTAACATAATTTTAATCCACAATTATCAAGCAATGGAAGGAGAGCAAAGCCAAGCCTATGAGAGCCTAAACCGTGAGACTATCAACAAGGACCATCATGAATATGAGCTGTGTCAAGTAGCAGCTGCTGAAGAAGGCAGAGTTGAAGAGAGGAGAGTTAGACTACCTGAGAATATGAAGAAATGGAAGAACATGGACCTAACATGGAATAAACCAGTCATTATTATCATCATTCTATTGCTGTCACTGATAATAATACTGCTAATAATTATCTTTTGCTTGTTACTGGCTCATATGTCTACAAGTGGTACATGTACATGTACTACTGGAGCTACTGCTAGAGCTGCCAATGGTGGTAATTATTAATCAGTGGATAGGGCCACTGGACTGGATCAATAGACTGGACTAATTTTTAACATTTAAAAAATATTATAATTACATGATTTATGATTAACTTAGACTTATTAACTACCACCCACACTAAACCTAAACATTGAAACCTAAAACAGAAACCGCCTAATAAATTTAATTAAATTAATTTACTTCACATGCAATATACTGGTAGTACGGTATTGATACCATCTTTTGTTGGTAATAACTTTTGTGACTCCTATCAGATTCTCTACACATCTGATCCACTCTGGGATGGTCAAGGTTGTGGTTCTCTTGAATCACCTTGTTGTAATGTTCCTGGTATCCCATGGTTTCACAGAGACTATGGTAACACCACCACTACTGACTATATTGAGTTGAGGGTCTGTGGAGACGAGAACTGATGATGAAGACAGTCCTGTTAGTTATTATGAAGTTTACTTTATATACATGTATTGTATACATTATGTGGCTTATGTGTTCAGTAAAAGTTAGATAGTAGTAGAAGCAATCCATACATAGTTATGACATTTTATGTGAGTACTGTACATGTATATGTGAGTGTGAATAACTATTGTCCCTAGATGGAGATTAGTTGTGATGATAGTTTACACAAGTGTTGAATAATATCAACATTAAAGTATATCTGTTATTATGAGAATGTAAGGTACTGTATGTACAGAGTAGCTCATGCTTATCTGCAGTTTTTGTTTCAGTGAGTGCATTAAAG
>NW_003554921.1:0-1575 GCF_000090795.2 Amphimedon queenslandica | reverse complement strand
TATTTGGAATAATCTAAAGTTGAGGCTACCTTAATATCCGTATCTATAGTGAGAATATTTTAAGGATGGGTGTTTATTTAAGCTGGGCTTCTAATCAGGCAAATACGGTACATGTAAAAATGTACATCAAAAAATCCAATTCTTTACCTAAGACATTCAAACAGTTTTCCTATTTGTGTCAATAGTTCTGTATAAGAATCATTTGCTCCTGAGCATATCCCCTGAGCAGTCTCTATTGCTTCCTGTGCTCCTATCAGATCATCTTTAATGGGAACTAACTCTCCATCTTCATTAGGAGCCTCATAGACACTAGTAGCATATGCCAGTAGGTAAAGATACTTTTCCTTATGATCTGGGTTTATGTTGCTGCCTGGTTTGAAAAGGGTCTGAACTAATAGCTCTAAAAACAGAAACAATATAAAGTATATAATTTAACAATAATACATTACACATACAAGTACCTAAAAATTGAGCATTATGTAGAAATTTGACTGATGGCTGCTTCTCTTCTTCAGCATAGCAATGATACAACTAGGATAGGAATATACACTATACATGTAATACATGTAAATACACATACACTATACTTTGTTACATTATACACATATAGTGTTCTCTCCATCTCTGCCTCCTCTAACTCTCTCTCAATCCCTCACACTCTTTTTCCCCTCCCTTTCTCATTGAAAGTGTCCACACTTAACCGGTTTTCTCCCTCGTACTCTTTTGTCTTTCACATTCTCTCCTCTCTGTCTTACAGCAGATACGTCAGCAGGATTGAGTGCATTCCTTGATAACATTGAGCTGAGGGACTCAAATACTTTAGCATGAGACCCAATACCATTGAAATGAAGCGTCATATTTGTCACATCCAGTTTCCTAAGGGAAGTAAGTACTGTAATTCGTGCACTAACTGCTGTCCATATTAATGTTATTGCAATAGAGTGTGGATCAACCATGCTCAAAAATCAGACAAAAGGCCATGTACATGTATTATAGTATATGTTACAATGTACAATGTAAATGGAGGTGTTCGAGAGAGATTAATACAATTATAGTCACATACATGTATAGTCAATTACAAATACCATATAGTGCTTTATTTTGGCGGAGTTTCATTTTGGCGCTTGGCAGTTTGCAAGCAGAATTTCCAATATTAAAACCGCCAATCATTAATGCGCATGCTCAGTAATGCACGTGTACACAAAAATCGCCAAATTAAAAACCACCAATTACAATTTTACAGCAAAATCGTCAAAATAAAGTGTCACCAAAATAAAGCGCTATAAGGTAGTTAAAATATTTGTATTAGTGAAATCAATATAAAATGTATATAATAGCACATACATCTAAATTCATCTACATGTACATGTAAAAACATGTTAAATTAATTTTAGCTTAAAACACGCTACCATAAAACCTATTTGTACATGTATTATCAAATTATACATACAAGACGCAAGATACATACATGTACATGTATAAACAGGTAAAATTAATTTTATCTTAAAATACACTAACTTGTACATGTATTATATAAACTATACATACATGTACATGTAAGATGCAAAATAATAT
>NW_003554920.1:0-1576 GCF_000090795.2 Amphimedon queenslandica | reverse complement strand
CAGAATTGGCATTTCAGAAGCTAAAAACAGCATTAACTACAGCACCATTAATGAAAAATCCGAACTTCAACCAACCATTTATATTGCAAACTGATGCTTCAGGAGTAGGAGTTGGTGCAATTCTTAGTCAAGGAGAGGAGAATTTAGATGAGGGACCAGTTGCTTATTTTAGTAAAAAGCTACTCCCGAGAGAACAAGCATACTCGACAGTCGAAAAAGAGTGCTTAGCTATTATTCTAGCCATCAAGCATTTCAGTGCATATCTCATAGGGAGATCTTTTATTATTCAAACGGATCATAGAGCTCTTCAATGGCTACACAAGTTTAAAGAGAAGAATGCAAGATTGACTAGATGGAGTTTGATTCTGCAACCATATAATTTCACTATACAACATCGGAAAGGGGTAGCAAATGCAAATGCAGATGCACTTTCTAGATTGGAGAGGAAGAGCACTTCGTGCCAGAGGGGAAGGGAGGAAATGTAAGAAGTTGTTTCTAAATGGATCCGGAACTCTCTGTGTACTATTGTAATTATATATTATGTGTATATTCTAGAACAATCATGTAAAGTGTTCTTGTATGTTATAGAACCTTCTGGACATTTATAAAATCTATATAAGTTGTTTTGTTAGTTGTGAGTTAGTTTAGTTTTTTGTTAGTTGGTTTTTGAGCTCAGTTGAGTCTCGTGTTGATTAAGAATAAAGTTTGGTTAACAGATAGTTGGAGCGTCTGTTACAAATTGAATGTGAAAGTCAGCAAAAACTTCATTGGGTAAAGCCCTTAGTGAAGAAGACAGAAGTACATGTACATTTGTAGGGACCAACAGCTTGTCTAACTATTCTCAAAGTTAAAATAATATAAGTTTGAGCTCATTCCAATCAAAATTAAATTTTTTAAAGTTTGCTCAAAAATTGAGCCAAAGACCAAACCTTAACATTGTCATTTGTATAATTATTTATTTCTGATACACAAGTACTTATTGTGCAGAAATTTTGAGCTGATTCCAATCAGAAATTAATTTTTATGAATTTTTTAAGTTGATTCAAACGCCCTGTAATATTGACTATGTAATGTGGGAACTGGGCCGAGTAAGTTCTCGTCAGCCTAGATCATTAAGCATGAAAAACCTGCCCACATGTTGACACATAACATGTTGAGCCACGAGTCAAGGAGTTTAATGTCATTATGAAAGCATAAAGATTAAACTCATACATGCTAAGAGACAGGGGCAAAGCTGGGAAGGAAGTGCTAAGAGAGGCTAGAGATAAGTGGCGTGCGAAGTGCGCCAAAAATTTGGATGCACCCCTTTTAGTGATCATATATTGCACTAAAATAGCATTTTGCTTATTTTAAAGCATCAAATTCTTACATTTTTAACAATGATTAATATAAAATGAGTGTTTTGTTTTTGCCTACTACTCATTTCTTGTACATTTGCTGCTGTGCAATGTATTGTAAATGATTACAAGGTGGTTAATTTTTATTACTAGGTGGTAGGTAATAAAATAAACAATCAATATCATTATCAACAAAAATTGATGGGGGGGGGGGCAGGCCCATGTAGGCCCTCTCAGAT
>NW_003554919.1:0-1576 GCF_000090795.2 Amphimedon queenslandica | reverse complement strand
AGTAAAGCCACACCACTCCCACCAAGCTTACGACAATCTAAGAAGACACTATCACACCTTTCTTTTACAATAATCTCCTCTATTTCTTCCTTTCTCCTCCTTTCAACAGGATTACTTATCTCATCCACATGACTGACTATTACAATAACATGGCATTGATTAAGAGTTTTTTGTGCTTCATTTCTCACAACTGATAGCCACTGATGAAGCTGCTTGACTGCTTCCTTCTCCAATATATTGACTACTATCAGGAAGACACCACCAGAACCTTGTAACAGATTCTGAATGACAGCACTGTGACTGGAGTAGTATTCTGAATGACCAGCAAAATCATGAAGAATGATGTTACCCAGTGTTGTGTGTTGTAGTTTGTAAGGAATGATACCAGCAGTACAGGGCACTACCCCTCCAACATTTCTAAATGAACCAAGAAAAAAAGAACCAGTAGCTGTGTCATTGATGACATGACTAAAAGTGCTTTTACCAGCTCCAGGATTACCCACAAGGAGGATGTTAACATAAGAATTGATTGGATAAGATGATTTGATATCACCAAACTTCTTAAAGATAGAAAGAGTACTGGAGCGGTGTATGTCTTTAAAAGTGGGAAACATTTCGCTTCCCCAGTTGTTCTTAGCTAGTTGTAATGGTGTTCTCCCCTTGTAGTCTTTAGCCAATGGATCACATTTACCAGTTGATAGTAAATATTCAACAACTTCAGTTTGACTATAAAAAGCAGCCTTGTGAAGAGGTGTCTGCCCCTTACTGTCAACAGTCATTGGATCACAGTGTTTCTCATTGATGAGATACTTGACTACATCAGATGAATCTCTTCTAGCTGCGTTATGAAGAGTTGTCATGTTGTTAAAGTCAGTAGCCATTGGATCACAGTGACACTCATTAATGAGATACTTTACAATATCAATGTGTTTAGCAGCACGGTGAAGAACAGTTTCGCCCTTTTTGTTAGTAGCCATTGGATCACAGTGACACTCATTAATGAGATACTTTACAATATCAATGTGTTCAGCAGCACGGTGAAGAACAGTTTCGCCCTTTTTGTTAGTAGCCATTGGATCACAGTGACACTCATCAATGAGATACTGTAGAATATCAATGTGTCTAGCAGCACAGTGAAGAACAGTCTGACCACTAAAGTTAGTAACCTTTAGATCACAGTGATGATGACTGATCAAGTACTTCAGGACATCAAGTGATCCTTCATCAGCTGCTTTGTGAAGAACAGTAGATCTAGATCTATATCCATATTTACCAATAGCCATTGGATTGTAGTGACACTCATCGATAAGATATCTGACTGTATCAACATGATTACCTTCTACAGCCCAATCAAAACAAGTCTTAGCTCCAGCATCACGTTTATGTGGATCACAGTGATATTTAGTGATGAGATCTTTTGTAACATCTAACCAGCCATTCCTTGAAGACAATTGAAGTAGACTAGTATTTCTCCATACTTGGTTATAAGTTCTTTTGATTTTATTTGGTTCCTTCACTAATGGTAGTAAGGAAACAGCTTTGTCATGTTTGCCATCTCTAAAGGCAGCCCAGCACT
>NW_003554918.1:0-1576 GCF_000090795.2 Amphimedon queenslandica | reverse complement strand
AAATTTAAAAACATGCATGTACATAGTACACGTACAATAGTATATTCTCTCCTCTTAATTGTATAACTAATACTGGCGATGAAAATAATAAAAAAATAACCTTGAGAACATTATCAACAAAAAGACATAAGAATGATAGTTTAATCTGACATCAAGATGAAGATCTGAAGGGGGAGAGTGGGGGAGAGTGAGAGAGAGAGGGAGAAACAGAGACAGACAGAGAAAGAGAGAGAGGGAGGGAAAACTGAATGTACATATACTAACCTCCTCTAGGTGGCATAATGATTGTTGGTGATGAAAAACCAGGTAGAGTTACTTCCTAGTAGAACAATGAATACATAACTTCTTCTATTTCACTCTTCCTCCCTCATTCCTTCTTTATTCCTCCTCTCTCTCCCTCTCATTCACCTCCCCCTCTCTCCCTCTCTCCCTCCCTCAATCTTTCTCTCCCTCCCTCCCTCTCTCTCCCCCCTCTCTCTCCCTTACTAATGAGAGGAGTCCTTCAGGTAGACAAGATACAAGAAACAGTTTATTGGCCACGTCTTCAATGGTCTCCCAAAATGACTCCTCCCTCTCCTCCTCAGATAACAGTCTATACATACTACAATAAGAACCACATTATCATTATACATAATACATGTAGTTTATAAAATCTTATACAAGTACATTTGTACATGTACAGTACATGCAGTAATTGTACATGTACATGTATTGTATAGTGTAATGGGAAGCATTGGGAGGAGCTAATGGATTTGCCAAAAATTAAAATTGATAGTTGTTATAATTGACATTCTGGAGCCATGCATCATTGAGCAAGCACAGAATCATACAAGAGTGGTTTTTGTATAATACATGTACTATAATCCCTTACCCAGATAGTGCTTCCTTCAAGAGTCTAAAGTAAGGCATCCTTGAGACCATTACAATGACCGTTGGGAGGTATATCAGTTTACTGTTAGTCGGAGTACCTACAATAAATGATAAATGAGACACATACATCAATAATACTGATAACAGAATACATTATGTATTAGTAACGCGGTAGCGTTACTAAGTAGGATTCACCCCCAAACAAAATGGCTGCCACGACTTTTGCAGCCTTGCTATACTGGGAAAACGAGCTCCTATGCTTACCAGACTTCTTAGTGGACCTCATCTTGACCAGAGGACTCCATTGGTACCACTAGCGTGGCTCTAGACCTTGTCTAAGAGAAAATCCAAAAATCGGCGAACCGGCCGTTTTGTTCAGCCACCTTTTTTCATCTTCATCATCATCATCATCAAGTCAGAAGTCCTGTCAATCCAGTTGTCGGTGTGTATCTCAGTATTGGTTGGTGCTACAAGGATAATTCTTACACCAATCTACTCCAACAGTCTATGCGCAGGTCCATGTCCCATCAGATCATTCTTCAAGTGAGGAAAAAGTGATACTGTGACTGCTGGATCGAGCCATCTTAGCTGCATGCCGCCATTTTGTTAATTAATGAAGCTTGCCATGTGCTCCAAAATTTGGGTGTGGTCGCGCATGCTCAGATCTGCAGCTCTCGAAGAAGCAAGTTATTTTACCAAGCTATGC
>NW_003554917.1:0-1576 GCF_000090795.2 Amphimedon queenslandica | reverse complement strand
TCTTTTTTCATTAATTTTGCTATCTATGATTATAGATTAGCATCATATCCTACAATTTTCATATTTTTCTTTACTTAATGTAATAAAAAAAACAATACATTATCATGGTTTGTTAACTATCTCATGGTGCAAATATTTTCAAAAAGAGATATTAAATATATTAAACCTCAGGAAATCATGATCTTTATATAGTTGCAACTGTCTGACAATAATACAATGTGGGGTCATGGTTCAATAATTGAAAGTTAATGATTTAAGTCCTTCAAATGATAAAAACAGCTTTTCTTTCCTCTTTTTAGTTCTCCACATCTTCAGTGCAAAGAAAGCATTAAAGCCTGTCACAGCAATCACAACTATCTAAAAAATAAAAATTGGAACATCACTTTATTATAATCTACTATTTATTATAAAATGATACCAAATTATAATTTTGCGACAGTTATCGTTTCCTACAAGTCACTGACAAAATAAAATTTGGACCACATACTCTGGTCCTGTAGCTACTTTAGGGTCGGTATATTAATTGTACTCTTAAATTTTAGCATTTTCAAGGGGACCCTGATTTAGCGAAATGTAATATTGGCAAAAAATAGAAAAAAATCAGTGATAAAACTCCTATTCAATAGCATAGCACTACTTGATAAACCCAATCCATCCATTTAAGGGCAGAACACTTAATAGGATCACCCAATCTACTGTTATCTTGTTACAGATCTTGCCTTTCTTGTGTACTAGCTTGTTTAAGTACATGTACAAACTATTATTAGTGACTAGTTCAACTAGCATTTAGTATACTCACTAAAATGCTAAAATCAAGCGTCGCAATTAATACCTACCCTAAGGTATATGTGCGGGCTAAACTACTGAAGTGTATTTTGAAAATTAAATTATGCCAGAAATGGATTCAACTCGGTATATGAACTACAATTAACTACTTCACATTGTATACCGTAAAGCACAAAATTTTCAAGGGCTGTAAATTTCCCGAATTTTCCTAAAAATCTATTTTGCAGATTCAATTTTTGTAAATTTATGCCGTCAGCCATTTTGTACCGTAATAATCCTCTTAAATTTAACAATAATATTAATGGCATGTAAGTCAGCAACAATTATTGATAAATGACTGGAAATCTTTATTTAATGAATTATCGATAGTTCAATGCACATAATGGTTAAAAATGACCGATTTATAAAAGGTTCCTTAACCTTTTATTACAAGTATGTGTATGTACATGTACATGTACATTGATAAGAAATTACATGTACATGTAATTTATGAGTTTCAACTATTTCTTTATTTACTTGTTGTTCTTTGTTGGTTTCTATTGGATCAGTTCTTAAATTGGTTCCTCTTTGAGGTCCTCTCTCCTTCTCCAGCTGGTAAGTGAGTGCAATCAGTCGAAGATCAACAGCTGATAGACTTTGATAATCACCAGTCTTCTTAGAGAAATCAGTTACTAGAGGAGAGGGAGGGAAGAAAGGAAAATATAAAAGGAAGTTTATGATAGGATGCTAGATGCTTGTTTTTATAAAAAATTTAAAAAAACAAGATTGAGTAGGATTCTAAAGCAAGTTC
>NW_003554916.1:0-1576 GCF_000090795.2 Amphimedon queenslandica | reverse complement strand
CTTTTTGCATTCTAACAAAACCACAGGCTAGGCAGCATAAGGTATGTTAAACTCGTAGCATAAGTACAGTACATGTACATCAATATGCATCAGAAATGGAAATGGGGATTTGTGAGCCATTTTTATACATTGGTCCAATTTTTGAACACCTTTTAAAAATTTGTAAAAAAATTAAACTTTATCTAAATCAGTTCAAACTTTCTACATAACATTAATACATGCATACGTATCAGAAAAATTGTAAAAATTAAATTTTTTTCATTTTTGATGAAATTTGCAAAATTCCTGGTACAGGATGTTGGCCTCATTTTTGAGCAAATTTTAAAATTCATATAAAATCCAAACTTGATTGGAATCAGTTCAAACTTTGTACACAACATACAAACATGTATTTGTATCAGGAACAGTTATAAAATGGAGAATTCTTTCCTTTTCCTTTTTGATTAAATTTTAGACAAAATCCCTGTACTAGAGTACGGGATGTTGCCCCCATTATTGAGTAACTTAATAACCCACTGACAAGAAGCTACAGGAACATTATGCCAGAAATTCCATGGGAATCTCTGCATATTACTAATGCCATCTCTTTCAAATCAAGTATTAACTGAGAATGATGATACAACATTATATAGTCGGTTTCAGTTGAGAAGAAACCACCACCACCCCTTATAACTTTTGAGTCACTAATGCTAGCAAATTGAAATTTGGTATAGCTGCATAATGGGTTCTTCCGAAAATCCTTACCAAATTTTGAGTTTCTAGGTACTCTGGAAGGTTCTAAACGGGTTCTTCCGCTTGAGATGAAAGGAGCCGCCATAACGAATGGTGTGCGTCACTCCAATGAATATCATTTGCATCTCATTACATTTAGTCAAAAAATAATGTTTTTTTATTTTAAAAATAAAACAAACCATATCAAGCTCTCTAGACCTACTAATATTCAACTAGGAGCTTTCTCTTGAGGATAATTCTTGCTATATCACTCCACAGCCTTCTCAATCTTAGTTGTTCTTCATTGCCAGTACACTCGTTGATTCACCCGTATTCCGAGCTCTATACCAGCTAAAAACAGGCACCAAAAACAAGAAAAGGATAGATGGAGGTAGCAGCAACCACTGTAGAGGTACAATAGATAGTAAAGTAAGTTAAAGGAGAAGAAACGCTCGAAGAATGACAGAGCTTGCAGAACGCAGCCATGTTTGGGCATGGCTACACGTGACGTTTTAATGACGAAAATATTGATTTACTTTCGTTTCTTCTCAACTGAAACCGACTATATCATTAACCATCTTTCGGGACTAAATCCCTAACTGATGATTTGTATTAACTGACTCAGTTTATTACAATGCACTAACAACTAGCTGTTCTTGTTGCTACATGTACATGTACATATACATGCATGTATTGCTCTCATTTGGGCAGTGTGATTTTAAAGAATACACAACACTATACAAAAATGGCTCCAAAATCACCCCCAATTTTTATTGCATTTTCTGATACATATTGATGTCCTTATGCTATGTAGAAAGTTTAATGCCCACCATCCACTATTCAACTTTGTTGAAAGCAACTTTGT
>NW_003554914.1:0-1577 GCF_000090795.2 Amphimedon queenslandica | reverse complement strand
GAGGCATCTTTCAATTTCATTCTTTGAACATGATGACGTGACACAGCACATATTTCTGTGTAGAAATAAAAACAGTTCAATGAATGAATAAACGAAAGAGACAGAGACAAAACTCTTAAATAGTCACAATAAAACACAATGCAACTTTGTGGTTACTTTAATCTGCAAACAAATTCATGGTAAAGAGTTGGGTAGTGTACATTCATTATTGAACGAGACACCTACGGTGCATGGCCTCGCCCCTATAGCTGCTATGGTGCATGCCCGCACTTCAATAACTGTTTGATTATCAGCATGAAGAGAGTCTGCTCAACACTAGCTTCCTACAGTTGCACTTGCTCTTGAATACCTGCAGAAGTAGCAGCACTGCAGCACATACATGCAAGCAGCTCCAGCCCCTCCCATGCATGTAGATTGAAAGGTGTGGCATTCCATGAGTGGCAGCAAGAAGACCATGTGAGAAAGAAGCTTCACTTTTTCTTTACTAATCAGCAATATATGATAAACTTGCTGACAAAAAAAGTTGCTGCCTTTGTATATTTGAGATAGTATAAGTACTTTAGTACCTATAACCCAGCAAGTTGTTGCTCTAGCGCTGCACAAACGAGTGACCTCAACAATTTGAAGTAAGTATAACTCTTCATCAAGTAAGATTTAGAGAAATCTGTTCATAATTTTTAAAGGCCATGTTCTAATCTACTGAAAAATGCTACCAGCTATCTCTAAAGTGCCAACACAACGGAACTTGGCCCAACTACTCGATTTTCTTACTTTGAAGCTTCTGCACCTAGCACTTGTATTTGAGCAACACAAAACAGTTAAGAAAGACTTTTCCACGTCAAAAAGAAAGATCTAGGAGCTTAGAACACGCTGTGCTAAAGTTATTGTTTATTAAAAACAAATTTCAGTTGTACAGAATGAATGAATGAATGAACAAGACAAGAAAGCAGTGTCAGCTCAAAAGTGGAGGTCAAAGCGAACACACAGACAGGACGACTGCTTTACCCTCGACCAACGCCTACGCGGTCTCGGGTAATGACAGACACACACAACAACTACCTATACCTCGCGTAGGCGAGGCCAAAAACACAAAATACAGTTTATTGGTTGAAATGGCCAAAAATGGCCAAATATTAGGCAGAGTCACTTTTTAGTAATGTATTGTAATGTAGATCCACATAATCATATAATGTATGCATACAAGTATGCTTATACAAACACCTATACTCAAATGCATATACAGTAAATGTAGTTTTATAGTTTATAGAAAAATGGTTGCTATACATGCAAAAAGGCATTTTCTATGCTAACACACTATAAATTTGGTGGAGGAATGATTGATGAAATGAGCTTCATTTGCTAGACAAACTTGCACTTGTGCATGCCACTGACAATGACAGTGACCATTGGCTAGCACTTATAATTATGCAAGACATGATTAACAATTAACAGCATAACTTGTTTTAGCAAACCACTGACACTGACAGTAACACTTATAACAAGCCAATGATTATAACTTCATGTCATGGATTAACACCTGTTGTGCAATACATTACTGACATCACAAGAGTACTACT
>NW_003554913.1:0-1577 GCF_000090795.2 Amphimedon queenslandica | reverse complement strand
CAGAGTCTTTGGCCTAATTTTTGAGCAATTTTTAAAATTCATGAAATTCACAAGAACATTGTGACTAATGTTTGGAGTTTTTTTTATGTTAAAATGATTATTCTTTACTATATAATTCATGCTCTTGGGCCCAACTTTGAAGCAAATTAGTTTACTATTGCAGTATATGCAGACTCTAAGTTCTTGTAAGTAGTATATTAATATACTGAATAGGGCACTGGAGGAGGATCATTCTTCATTCTGTACTAATAAAAGTGTTGATAATTGTGGCAACACTGACACTGAAGGACTGCTAGTATTAAAGGACATTGCAGCTGCTGATCAAGGAATATACGTGTGTACAGCTACACTGGAAAATGTCACTAGCTCTGTGATTCGACAAATTCAAATTGGAGGTGATTATTAAAATAATTATTTGTTACTATAATCATTAATTATAATCAGAGCCTCCTGTGATTGAGAAGAGTCCTATTAGTGTGGTTGCTCGTGATCCTCCATCTTATGTTGTTTTTGAAGCAGCAGCAAGAGGGAACCCACCACCAGTACTGAAATGGTATCATAACTCAAATGAAATTGACTTCAAAAATACTACAAAGTAAATCAAAATTGATAAGTACACTAATCTAATATTACATTGATTGTAATAATACAATGAATACTTGGATTAAATTCTTTATTATTATTATTACTATATGTTTTATTTCCATGATATTACATATATTTAATCATTATTATTATTATAGGATGTATTTGACCAGTACTGGGTCATTGATTATATTGGGTCCTCAGTTTGAAGATAATGGTCAATATAAAGTAGTGGCAGACAATGGAGCTGGCTCAGTAGAAGCAGCTGCCAGTCTTACAATATACTTCAGTAAGTGCTACTATTACTGTAGAGAGTAGTGGATACTGTGTAGCAATAGGGACAGTGTACACAATAGGCGACAAACCTGAGCAAAGCATTTTGAAGTGACAAACTATTACATTATGCACATCTACATGCAGGCCCACTGAGAGGGGGGGGGGAGCAGGGGATAAATCCCCTGGGCCCCTCACTTCAGGGGGCCCCATAATAATGTACATTATAATTAAAGTATAATAAGTCATCTTTTAATACATGATTAAACATGTGCCTTTCTGGTTTTTAAACTAGCAAAATGATCTATGATATAATCAAAATTTAGCTGTTCTGCAAGTTTGCTTTTAATTGCTAGTGTTCCTAAGTCAGTCAATCAATTTTCGGTCATATTTGAGCATTGGTAGTTCTTGTCATTTAATTAATATCCCATTCGCCCTAAAATGCACGCACAAAATATATACAAAATATATACAATAAGCCCTGCACATCACCCCAAAGGGGCAAAAAGAGGGAAGGGTTGGTAATATTGTATGGGCCACACCCCCTAAGCTTGCGGTTGCAAATGGTGGTCAAACTGAACCCAAGGCTTAAACACTAGTTCAACGATGTGAAGCTAGTGGCCAGTTCATGAAGCAAGCTGGCCCACCCTGGCTGCAATGTATGCCTGGCACCTAAACAAGTGCCGCCAAAATCTAACTCTTACCAGCTGAACCAACTA
>NW_003554912.1:0-1577 GCF_000090795.2 Amphimedon queenslandica | reverse complement strand
TTACTTCGACGTATGCAGCAGCTATTAGGTGATAAAATTGCCTTAGGTGATAAAATTGCCTTAGCTGATACCAGACATGGGGTAATAGTAATAGATAATAGTAATAGTAATAGTAAAGATTACATGTTTTGAAGTAATTGTAATAGTAATAGTAATGGAGGAATCAAAAAACCAAGTAATAGTAATTGTAATAGTAGGAGACAGTTAAGTAATAGTAATATAATAGTAATTGTACATATTGTAATACATTATTGTACAAGTATTCAATGTACATGTACAGGTACATGTATGTGCATTCAAGTCTGTCTGCTCTGACAAAAGTTTCATCTGCTCCAGTGGTATTCAGTATAGGAGGGAAATTTTTTAGACCGGAACGATGCAGACTTTCTGATACTGTTTTTGAGAAACTTATAAGTATAAAATGTAATGGTCATTTGCTTTAAAGAGAATTGATTTGAAATTATAATGTAATCGTAATATAATTAGATTACATTTAGTCATGCATATGCAGTAATAGTAATAGTAATAATGAAATTAGTGGAGTAATAGTAATAGTAATATATTACATTTACATCTACTAAACATGTAATTGTAATAGTAATAGAATTTTTTTCTAGTTAATAGTAATAGTAATATATTACTTTCTAATGTAATTGACCCCATGTCTGGCTGATACTACTTTCTTAAGGGGATTATTCTTACAGAGACTTCCATCCAATGTTCATATGGTTTTAGCGTCTATAAAGGAGAGTGATGATCTGGAAGCCTTAGCTGCATTGGCTGATCGAGTTGCAGAAGTGGCCACGCCTACTATATCTTCTGTGCATGTGGCGGAGTCCACACAGCTGTCATCAGAAGTGGAGCAGTTACGCAGTGAGATAGCTGGTTTGAAGAGTTTGGTCCAATCCTTTATGGAACGCCATCCTGGACAAAATTCCTCATCAATAATATAAATATGGAAAGGGTAGTGTTGCGATGCGCGAAGCGCATCGCCTCATTAATGCGTCAATTTCATAATGGATGTTTTTTATCTATGTAGCTAATCGATGTAGCTATTCAAGTGATGGTAGCTACGATTTTCTAAGACTTCACCTCATCACGTGATCCTCACCCCGCCTATAGTAGGCGTGTTAACCAGTAGAGATGGCGATAAAGCAGAGCTACTAGCCTTGAGTGTGTTTAAGCTTCATGCATGTCAGTGTTCTTGGTGGAGATCAAGAGCTCATCAAATCCAAGGAGTCTTTCCAAGTCAGAAATGTGTATATTACTGTTATTGTTATCTCTGCTGTAGTCTTATTATTGATAGGACCAAACAAGAGGGATCTGATACTGAGGACCAAACAAGGAGGATCAGATAGCCCCAGGCTCAAGGAATGGCTCAGAGAGACTCGATAAAGAAAAAGGCATCGTATAACTGGTCACTCTTTTTTTACCATTAGCAATTGCATGTTTTGTTTTAATGCCTGTACTAGTACTAGACTATGATGTTCTTAATTGTTGAATGAAATTGCAGTATATATATAAACAAAATATTTTTTACCGAAATCATGTTAGTGGAAGTGAAGCTGAATGGGAAG
>NW_003554911.1:0-1577 GCF_000090795.2 Amphimedon queenslandica | reverse complement strand
GTAAGCATTAATTAAATTAAATTGTAATTATTATTATATTCAGTTGTACATGTACATGTACTAGAGTATAGTACTTTCCCATTATTGTATTATTAATTATGGTACTTCAAACTTAGGAAGATGTACAGTATTTCTATGATATCCCAATTCCCCATTAATTAATACTAACAGTACTTTTAACATGAATGATACATTTATTAATGTTCATGCCACAAAGAGTTATACTTGTGTTAGTACAAATATTAAGCACAATATAATATTATAGTTACATACATGTACGTATGTGTACATGTATGTTTAATTATTTATTTGTTTTTATTTATTTTTTTAGTTGATTGGTCCTTTGGGTCCTAAGGAGTCATTCATTTTTGATGATTTGGAAGCTCTTTATAATTTTGAGATCAGTTCCCACGCTCAGACTATATCAAATGCTATTGATTCAGTTGATTTGATTCTGCCTGATCCTGATTCTGATACCACCGAATATCGTAGTGATCTGGTCATGAGATTAACCTCATTGTTACGGAGTCAGACTAAAGCAAGACGATTAGAACTGGATAGTTTTAAGAAAGAACACAGGTACACTGTACATGTACCATATAGTGGGCAATGTATTTAGCATTTTGGTAGTCATTTGCCAAATTAAAACCTTCTTTTTTGTACCAACTGTTTACTTACCAACAAAATGAAAACCAAAAGGTTCAAGTAGTAAAAAATTTTATCATTTAAATTATAGCAAGTTTACCATTTTTACCATTATACTCATCCTCAAAGGCACATGGACACAAATTTGCCAAATTAAAACTTGCCAATGACCTAATTTTTGGCAATTTGTCTATGTGTCATTATGCGCATGCTCAATGGCACAGGGATCTAAACCCACCAATCACTACTTGAAAATTTTAGTAATTAGCCAAAATTTATAATATTTTTTTCTCTCTCTCCCTCTCTCTCTCTCCTCTAGTGTTCTTTCTGTTCCTCCTCTCTCCTCTGGTCCTGTTATTCATATTCTCCTGATATTAGATCCTCTCTCTCCTTCCTCTCAGAAGCTGTCCCCACTCTTAGGGAACCTCAAGGACCTCCTTCCATTGAATATCACTGTTCTCTTTAATCCTCTCACTAAACTATCAGCACTACCTTTGAAGGAGTGAGTTCAATTATATTACATTTATGGCATAATTGATTCATTTTTGACTTTTGAAGGAGTGAGCTGAAATTTGATTCATTTAGATGTATTTAGCTGATTGTAGTCCCGAATTGCTTAATTACATGTACATGTATTTTAAAGGATTGCAAAGCTACAGTAATTTGTTCATACAGGGTCTAATCATGAAAATTATATTTTCAATACCACTTGAGAAACCAGTGTCACTCTATTGTACATGACTCAAAACTTGCCTTTCCAAAATAAGATTAACAATTTAATGTCAAAATTACCTCATAGAATGTTATAATGTACAGTGTATATCATTCATACTGTTTGTTTTGTAGTTTCTATCGTTTGGTGGTTGATACTAGTCTGTCGTTTGATTCCAGTGGATTCATATCAACTGATGACACTAGTGCTGTGTTTAGAT
>NW_003554910.1:0-1577 GCF_000090795.2 Amphimedon queenslandica | reverse complement strand
AGTTTCAAGTGAGTGTGAGTGGCCTGTCTATTCATCCCTCCTTGTTACTTTATAATAAACACCTAGGAATCACCTTAGAGGCAAATAACACCAGGATTAATTCATTGGCAGTTAAGTTACTAGCATCTGTTGAAGCAACAATCTATTGATAGAGTTAAGAAGCAAAGAAATTTCATGAAATCATATTAATAGAGAATAAGTGTTGCATTAAATCCTGTATATGTGAACATGGACCTTTATTACTGGCTCAATTACTGGACTACCTTAGACAGCAATATAACCTGAAGGTACTAAAAGTGGGTTACCTTGATAATAAAAATGTGGAAAAGTTTCTAGAAGTTGTAAGATGCCATAAAAGTTTAGAAGTAGCCTCTCTCAATTAGCCTTAAAACTTATCATAATGAACTTATGTATGGACCATGTTTCCAGCAGCTGAGGCAGTGTGGGGTAATTTTCAGTTGCCTTTTAACTATATCCAAGACCATTTCTCCATTGCCTGCATTTGCATTATCCCTCTCCTTATCCTGTCACTTTTGGATATGATAAGGTCTAGCTATAATATATCCTTTTCTAATTTCTTAATTACCTTTTCATTTCTTCCAAACAAACATAATATTAAGCAAAGGCAACTTGCTATTTTATGAAAATATTGACGATTGTATGATGTGATCATTAAGTTTATGGGTTGATGGATAACAATTTGTGTGATAAATCCTTATCTTGGAGTGTTTTCCATTAGAGCATAACTCTTGACCAAATTTGATTAAAATAAACACCTTCTGGCCACTTTAAAGTAAGGTTTAAATCCAATAAGAAATGAACTTCTCCTTGTGAAATGATCCTGTATGGTTGATAAGCCAGTGCTTTCAACTAACTCACTTTCGAAGACTAGAAACTTTCCATTCTGGCAACTACTGGAAGTCAAGTCTCATTTTAGCATTCCATGATTGTAAATTATAAGTTTAGTAATTTCACCTTTTCGCCACAATGATATTAACTAGTGTGATGGTTACAATGAAACATTCTTAGTTAGTGTGGAGTTATTATAAGGCTTTCAATATTATAATTAGCCCACCCCGCCATTTTGAACCTTTTTTAATTTTAGCAATTTGCCATAGTGTTGACATAGTGTTATGGCATATCATCCTCGCCCCACATGTTATGTAGGAGGATATTGAAGAAGCCTTAACCCATACTTTTTCATTGGCGATTTGATATCTCTTATAAATTTTAAGCAGTATTTTTTACTAATTCTGACATTGCTGTGATAATTGGGCGAAGCCCACTAAGATGAGTAGAGTTTGTTTGTTTGTATGTATGTACACGTACGTATTCCGTATCTCCTCTATGTATCTGCACATGCCTTGCAGTGCAAAAGATTCTAAAATTCAATATTTCATTGAAAGTGGGAGTGGCCAAATGAAAATAAAATGGCAATCACCACACGGGAATCAGAAGTCATGATTTTCCTACTTCCTAGCAACAAGATAAGGCAAAAACACCATCCAAAGACTTCTCCAACTGCTTGAAAAGGTTACAGGTGCAATTAAGTAACTATGAAGCGCCTTTTTGTGAGA
>NW_003554909.1:0-1578 GCF_000090795.2 Amphimedon queenslandica | reverse complement strand
GAATACCTTGCGGTAATGGAGTCTGCATGGCAGTTTAGAAACTTCCACAATCATCAAGTATAGTGGTGTATCATGTGATTTATCTACCCACACACAGATTGTTATGAGTCAGTCATAAGTCATCAGCTAAGACGATGTTGGTCAAATTCTCTAGTTGGCTGTTATTGATTTCTTTATCTCTCCATACTCATCCACCAGCAGTACATTGAAATATTTTAGCAAGTAGTTATAATAATAATAGTAATGATATGTAAACAAATCACATGTACATGTACCAAAATTTTTGAAACCCAAAATGTGTTTCTCTAACTGTTCACAAAATAAAATAGTGTGCCACAAACACTCTAGCTATACTCATATACATGTATATGCATATTACTGCATATGAGTTATTCTTCACTGGAAATAAACTTTGCTAATTTCGTGTTTTCATTAAATTTGCAAAATTAAATTCTACAAAAGAGGTGTGGCACACTAGGAAAATGTCTTATTCGCAGAATTTTATACCAACATAATAAAACCCCTATATGGTGTGTTAATTTATGTTTACAAGTGCTTACATTTTTAATTTGCTTGTTTTTGTCATTTTAATGTAAACTACATGTACTGTGTTTATTGAGTATTAGCAAATACAATTATTATTATTTTATTAAATCTACATTTAGATGTATCAAATAAAGTGTGCCAGTCACCAGGAGGATCTTGTAATGACATTTTAGTACTGAAAAATTGAAGAAAATATTAACAATGGGTAAGGAATAGGATTCCCTCTCTTTTGGTGGCTTTTTTCTCTTTTAAATTTTCATTTTACTGTTGATAACATGTTTACACTGTACATTTTAAGTCTCCTTCCTTAATCTCTCCCTCCTTAACCCTCTCCTTCTCTTTAGTGATAATCTGATATCCAGTCACTTGATCAGTCTAGTTACCCTTTTGTATCATCATTACCCACAGGCCATGGCTATACTTGATGAAGAAATTTTAAACTTATCATTTCTTGAGTTTTATAAGACCACTGACTGAGTATAACGCAATGGATGACACTAAATATAACCAATGAAGGAAAGAGAGAGAAGGCGAGGGAGGGAGGGAGCATAGGGACAGAATGTGAATGGCTCACACTAATTGCCATTGTAACTGTTTATGACTACCAATTGTACATGTAAAGACATTCTGAGCAACTTAATACCGTATGGGTATAAAATTTCGAGGGTATAAAATTTCATGTTTTAGTGAAAAGCTCTTAATTCTTTAATTTTGAGGGGGTTAATTTTCGTGTTTTTGCATGTGCACTTGCATTAAGTCATTGATTTTCACATGCTGCGCATGCGCAGTGAGCAATTTCCATGGTATTAATTTTTGTGATAGAGAAGTCACCCACGAAATCCGCGAAATTTAATACCCCACGAAATTTTATACCCATGCATACGGTATCTCTCCATTAATGTGCCTGTAACTGGCAATTAATTCAGGGATCAATAATGTATATTAGGTTGTATGTATCTCATTCACTTACTTTCTCTTCTTAAGTGACAGATATGGAGCTCTTGGTAGTCAATTGGACAATTTTAAGAAACA
>NW_003554908.1:0-1578 GCF_000090795.2 Amphimedon queenslandica | reverse complement strand
GAGAGACCCAAAATTTCACAGATTTTGATGGACTTTGGCGACTAAGAACCTGTAAAAGTTTCATCCTTATCCCACATTCCTATAGAAAGTTATTCCAGTTTTTCTTGTCCCAAACTCAACTGGGATATAGTATACAGCAAACACAAAAATCAATACACCATAACATTACTATTGAATGCAATATGCATTACGACATGTACAAAGAGTACATGTACATGTACATGTACCTAAGTTTATCTTCTCACCATTGTCTTGGTCTTTGGATCTTATTGAACCAACTGTTGAGTTGTTAGTTCTCCAGTCGATGAGTGACACATGAGATCTTGACCCGACGGCATAAAGATTACGCTCAGGCTGTATCTCAAGGCAGACGTTTTCATATCGATGAAACAGGTTGATGAATCCCAACTACAGTGTAATAATTACATGTACATGTACAGTACATACATGTACATGTACAAGTACAGTGACTTACATGTACATGTTAATTCATAATAACATATTAACACTACATGTACATGTACTTTGTACCTCTCGAAATGTTTGAGTGTCCCAGAAATGAACAGAGCAGTCACAAATGTTGGTCTGAAGTGATGCCAGGGTCTACAAGACAATAAAGTTGTAACCCATGTAAAAAGGAATTCTGACAATTTTTAGATTTTCCAAATTTTTAATCAATAAAGTATAATCATTATACATGTTGTTTTGTTGTGTAGAAAATAATTATTTTGAACTGATTCCAATCAAAATTGAATTTTTTAATAAATTTTCTAAGTTCCACAAATATTGGGCCAAAGTCCCTGTACTATAGTACAGGGTCGTTAGCCAAATTTCATCAAAATTGACACGGAGATAATTCTCCATTCTAATAATTTTTCTGATACATATACATGTTCTTATGCTGTGTAGAAATTTTGAGCTGATTCCGATCAAAATTGGATTTTCTATGAATTTTCAAAGTTGTCCCAAAACCTGTATCCTATCATCATAATGAAGCATAATGCTTTGGAATGGGGAAACCTGTGTACATGTACAATGTACAATGTACATGTATAATTGATTCATTCTCTATGCAACAAAATCATGTAAGGCATGCTGAACCTATAAACCTCTTTTAAATAACTAAAGGGCTCAAAAAGTACAGTGCACATGTACATGTACAGTACATGTACATCAATGGCGATTCAATGCCCACCATTATATCAATACTATCTATCACCATAGAGTGGCAGATCTCAACTTACATGCATGCGTCTGTTACAAACGAGACTCCTCACTTTGTTGCCAGAGACCGCCCGCTGGGTGACGTGGTTAGAGAAATGAAACAACATGTCAATGCTAGGGACGGACTCGGCCAGAGGATGACCGATGGGCCAGGGATTCATGAGAGACGAGAGAGACAGCCTCTCCTCCACTAGGAGGGTAGTCAGGTCCGGGACTTTCCATGCGGCCATTGTTGAATCTCGAGAACCTATTCGGACATGTAAACATGTTATATTATGTACATGTACATGTACATGTACCTGTAACAATTACATCATCAGATATCCAAGTCATATCAAATATCCAGTCTGTATG
>NW_003554907.1:0-1578 GCF_000090795.2 Amphimedon queenslandica | reverse complement strand
ATATGGACCAATCATTCCTTTACTACCATTAACACCTTTATAGCCTCGGATCCCTGTATAATACTTAAAAATAATAATCATAATAATTTTAGTGTTTACCAGGTTGTCCTGGGTCTCCACGAGGACCTGGTAATGTAGTGGATTGATTGCCAGGTGGTCCTTTTTCTCCTTGAACTCCTTTGTCTCCTTTCATACCTTTAGGTCCTTGTGGTCCTGATAAAGAGTAAACATGTGTAATAAAAGAAATAAGTGTCTTACCTACATCTCCTGGATTTCCTTTCATGCCTTTAAGTCCTTTTAGCCCAGGAGGTCCAATAGGTCCTATCTGACCACGCTTTCCAGGTGGACCTCTACGTCCCATTAGTCCTTTTCGTCCAACTGGACCCATTACTCCTATAGTGTTTCTTATAAGTAGCAACAGATACACAGTGAAACTCACCTGTGACATTTCCAGGTGGTCCTGGATCACCTTTAACACCCTTTTCTCCTTTCTCTCCCTGTCAAATATCATTTTAAATAACAAATAAAAGTGATTACTTGTAACCCTGTTTTTCCTATTTTTCCAACTTTTCCTGGAGGTCCTTTCATTCCTTTTTCGCCTTTTATTCCATCACGTCCCGATGGTCCTTTCATTCCTTTATCTCCTTTATATCCTTTATCTCCTTTTAAGCCATCAGTACCATTAATACCAGGTGTTCCCATTTCTCCAACGTCTCCCTTTTCTCCTTTGAAACCATCTAATGTAAAACAAGTGTCACAAATACTTCTGTTTGCTATTAAATAAACCTGAGCCAGTTAATCCAGTTCTTCCAGTTTCTCCTTTTAGTCCTCTCTCTCCTTTGGAGCCTTTATCTCCTTTCATTCCCTTGTTTCCAGGTGGTCCAGCTCTTCCTGGTATCCCAGGTATTCCATTGGATCCTGGTTTTCCTGTTCTTCCCTCATACCCAGAGACTCCTTTTTTTCCCATTTTCCCTTTCATTCCAATAGGTCCTCTTTCTCCCTTAGTACCATTACTTCCTTTCTCTCCCTATATTTGTATTAAAATTTTGGACAAAAATATCAGCATACTTTATTCCCCTTTTCTCCTTTTTGTCCCTTCATGCATGGTGCGCCATCTTTTCCAGGAGGGCCAGTGCGTCCAGGTAAGCCATTTTTTCCTGGAAAACCTCTTCGACCAGAATCACCTTTGTCTCCTTTAGTACCATTAATACCTATTATACATTAGTCATTTGATCATAATGATCAAAACCTATGATCATACCTTTCATTCCTTTTACTCCTTTTGATCCTTTAATTCCCTTCAGTCCTGGAGGCCCTCTTGCTCCAGCAGTCCCATTCAAGCCAGGATCACCTTTGTCACCTTTCATTCCATCACAACCCTTTTCTCCCTTCATGACTATAATAAAAGCATAAATAGTTATAAGCACTTACCTTATCTCCAGTTGGACCCATATTTCCTTTGTCTCCAATTGGACCTCTTTCTCCCTTTATACCACGGTCACCTTTTTGACCAGGAGAACCACGAGATCCAGGAATGCCAAGTCCCATATCCCCTTTATCTCCCATTGATCCCTATAA
>NW_003554906.1:0-1578 GCF_000090795.2 Amphimedon queenslandica | reverse complement strand
AGATTCTCTGAAGAAATGAATTAGTTGTATCTTCCCAGGACAGACCTAGGCAAGAAAGAGGATGAAATGAAGAAGTTGGAAGATATGCACCCAGATTTTAATAGAGGGAAAGATCTAATGAAAGTATGGGAAAGGCAAAAAAGACAGAAAATTACGTCCCTTAAGAAGACTACCAAAGAGGCATTAGTCTTTTCTGAGTCATATGAGGTAGACTTAAAGTCAGTTTCGTTTGAAACAAGGCAATCTTAACCCAAAACGATCACTTTAAACTACAGTAACACCAGTAACAGTGTTGATTTACCACAATTGTCCCAATGTATCGCCAAAATTCTGTGTCGCCTTGATACTTACAAAGTTTCTCACGATGTTTACCATGAGTTGTCAAAGATAAACTCATTGCTTCCAGGTTCACATAAAATCAATAAATTAAGACAATTTATTTGATCTGGTATCGAAATATAACACTGGCAAAAGCCATACTTTGGTTGTTATGCTTGTTTTCCAGAGTGTTAAAATATCACTTTAAGTTATCTATGTCGATCAGGTTATATGCTACAATCACCAATTGAAGTTACGATTTCTGGCGATGGTGCACCATTTTATCGCTCGACTTCATTATATTGGCGTTCACACTTCCAACTCTAGACCCTGACTCATTGTCATCTACAGGTATGCCAAGCTAAATATTATTCATTAACAAATATTATACAGGTACTCATGTGCTTGCTGTCATTCAAAGGGAAAAAAATATGACCCGATATGAGAAAAGCAGCTATATGCTCCGAAATTGAAAATTTAGATTTATGCTTTTTGTAATTAAGTACAGTTATCTCTTCCTTTTGGTCTTTGTTCCATATCATTTGGCACATGTAATGGTGAGTTATGTTTATTTATGGAAAAAGCAGTCTTGACAGATGCAGTTGGCTAACAGCAATTTTTATCATTATATCTTGCATTTTTTCCATTGTGCACAACAAGTCTGTTTTTAATTATTTATTAGCAAACTTTGTATCAAATGAAAGGAAATACTTTATAGATTGCATTTTTGATATAATGTCAGTTTTCATAAGGCACCACTGTCAATACTTCAAGAAGCCATATCTCTAATTGAAAATTTCCTCAAATAATCTGGTTTTCACGTATTGGGTCACAAATGACTTACTTAAAAATTGCTTAGCACCAGATAATGTAAAGAGTGTGATGAAGCAAAAATGGTTAGAATTGAGGACCATGACTGTGACTTAAAGTTTGTTGTTGCGGAAGACTATAAGATTGATTACACAATAATGATAATGCTATAACCGTGCATGTACTTTAGAGCATTTGCTGATTGTCATGGGGTTATTGCAGCAAATACAAACTACTCATTCCTTTATTGTACTGTAAAAAAGTTGAAAGATTTGTAGCAATTACAATTCTGACAAATTATATTATAATTAGATATCATACTACAATACCACCTGAAGAATATCTGGTGACAAGATCAAGATCTCCGGCTTCAATCGTCAAGTGCTCAGAAACTAAAAGCTATGGAGTACTTCACAAACCTTTGTGGGAAAATGAACTACAGCAATTAAT
>NW_003554905.1:0-1578 GCF_000090795.2 Amphimedon queenslandica | reverse complement strand
TGGCCATAACTTTAAAAATTGAAGTCAGGTTCAGCTCAAACTTTCTACACAGCATAAGGACATCAATAAGACGAAGTACATGTATTATGTACCTGCTCGAATCTGTGCTTTATGTGTGAGAGAGGCAAGTGAGGATCAGCAATGCACTAAAGAAGAAAAGGTAAAGATTAAAGAAAGAGACCCCAAATTCACTACAGCACCTCTTGTTCCACCTCCACCAATCTCATCCTGTAAGGCTCCAACACATTATTAATACCGAAACCTAATGCTCTTAAATATAAACCTATAAAAATTAACAAATTAAAAAATAAATTATTATCTTTGTTTACCCAATTGGTTCTCTTCTGAATCAGGGGGTGTGGCCAAATTAACAATGGCCGACGTTTGCTTGCTGACGAAATCAATGAGAAACTTATAATAAGAGCCCAAGGAGACAAGCCCGTTAATTAATGATACTTCGCTCGGATGTATATAAGGAATATCAGGAATAATCTAATAGGGGGAGGAGTCAAGCATAATTATATCCTAAAGTAATTACAATTAATATTAATTAATTTTAATTTTTTGCTGTTTTACTTCATAGTGTCCTGTTTCTCTTGAGGTCATAAACACGTCCCCAGGGCATCCTGACAGCGTCAAGAGTATCTCGTGGTGCATGGTCTAATCTACAAAGCAAATGAAAAAACATCAAAAACTTACATGCTAATTATAAATAGGCGTGGTTAAGTGGGAGGGGTCGGGTGTGGCTAATTTTTAACCCTTTTGAACTAAAAGTAAGAAAGCTTTTACATAATTTTTATTTTTTGTAATTTTATAGCTGCTCAACCTGCTTCATGCCTAGTAATAGGACATTAAAGAATGCTGGCCTTGCTGCTGGCTTCCTAACTCTCCTTGGAGCGGCCCTTTACTCAGTCATCATTTATCCAAAGCTCCACCCTGAAATCTATAGTAAATTCAATGATAGAATGAATTAATAAAAAAATTCATAATAATTTTGTTCTTTTTAACACTATGTATATACCGGACATTTTTACAAATACAAATTTTATATAGTAAACTGTAGCTTCAATAATAATAACACTGTTTTATGTACTTGTAAATGAAAATAAACTCTTTTCCATTTATATAATAGGAGAAAAGCAAAAGTGGATACGTGATAAAGTTCCATTGGAGAAAACTCAACCAGGAGGTCGACAATTATTCATTGATTATTAATTATTTGTTTTTTTGATGTACAGGTATGAAGGTCTGGACTGATCCATTTGGAAGAAAGGACTCAAAAAAATAAAATCAAAAAAATCCTTTTAGAAGAAATGTATTATTATACTTAATTGTATCAATTGCATTAAAATTATTAGTGTACTTTTATGTGAAGTTGGAAACCTTAATGACAATAGACAATAGATTTAGAAATGGGTCTAAATAATCTTGTCCACTGTACATGATAAAACACTGTAGTTTATGATGGAGGTTAGTGTTGCATTGGTTAAAATTCAGTTTTGTATGACCAGTGTGTGCATGCGCATGCTGTTTTCATTCTTTCTAATTTTACCTTCCAAGTGCTAATAGCCAACATTT
>NW_003554904.1:0-1578 GCF_000090795.2 Amphimedon queenslandica | reverse complement strand
CTCCCTTTTGAAGGAATACAGTAAGCAAATTGTTCTGTTATGCATAGGCAAGTCAATAGAGGATATGCGTGCTAAGTATATTCATTGCAAAATAAATGTATTCATTGCATACCGTAATAACTTTCAAGAAAAAAAATTAGTTCGTTGGACGTCAACTTTCCATTGGCAGCAATGGAGAAATGATAGAAAAAGGCTTGGTACCAGGAAACCGCTCTGTATTTCTTGATAGCAATCTTTCAGGTGACTACTAGACCCCATTAGATCCTCAGGATGCTTTCTAAGCTTCCAAAAAAGGCCTCAAGAAGGTAGCAAGGCAAGAAAATGTGTTTTCCCCCATTGAACTCTTAATAAACTTGACGTCCAACATGGCGGCCAATTTACTGTGTGGGTTGGATATACGGTACTTAAAAGCTATGAATATACTTAGCACGCATATCCTCTATTATTTTTTATAGGTGAAGTTTTTTGCAGTGATGATTTAGTAGTAATGAATGATGATGATGGTAAGTGTATAAATGATATTATGGTTTTTAAAACTTAAATATATATGAAGGGCTAAAGATTTACCTTCCTCAGAGTATGACAGCACAGTTTACTACCATGAGGTTAAAATTTGGTCAAACTTTTTTGAAGGTAGAGAAATGCATCAAGGAAAAGTCTCCAGCACATGAAGATATCAAAAATATTTTGAGTTATTCTTTGGAAGATTTAGAATGTCAAATAGCTCAGTGTCAAAGCATTAATAGCATTTTAAAGTTAATCAGAGATAAAAGTTCCCTGAATGATATTAGTATGTTGGAGTTTTTTGTAACCGAGCTAAATATACAAAAAGCTAAAGGTGTCATTCAGGAATATAATGAAGCAATAACAGAATTTAGTGAAACAAAACTCAGTCAATGCTTGCACGAAAGGTTTTCATATACTTCAGCACTTCCTTGCGAGAGGATTACCATTGTTGTTGATGAAGATGTTGCAGATAGGACAATAAAAGATATCAAGAAATTGTCAAAAAGTATCTTCAAAAAGTTGTCACCGCATGTCAAATTGAATGTTGTTAGAGATGGTAATTCCTTCACTATCACTTGTTCTTTCCCTTTGATTCTATCTGAGCAGTTAATTACAGCTGCTCTTAATAATATTGATGTATTGAAAGAAAATAAAGTGAAGAGATTAACCATTGGATACTGTACTGTGTATGAGGTAAATAGACAGCCAGACTGTACATTTTATGAACTGATTTTTTATTGCACATTAGGTACTAGAAATTGATGACACTTCCCCTTCTGCTACGATAGAATTATGTAAGTTGTTTTTTTATTAATCTAATATGTATTTTGCATATATACATGTACATTGTAGATGAACATCAGCGTACCTCATCATTATCAACTAGTAGCGGTTTAATGAAACAATTGATGCTGTCATTGAGTGTACAACTGATTAATAGTAAAGAGGAGGTTACTACTTTTAATGAAGTATGTGATGACTATTCAGTGCTACTCTAGTTCTGTATATTAATGGACCAATAGCAAAGTACAACACTGAAGAAAGAAGTAAAGTCATTGAAGGAAAAACTGA
>NW_003554903.1:0-1579 GCF_000090795.2 Amphimedon queenslandica | reverse complement strand
AGTGTATCCAGTGATAGGTCCAGTATATCAGCCATATTGACTACTGACTGTATTAAAGTCAATGAGAGAAAGGTTAATATACCTTTACCTGCTCCAAGACCTCTCCATTCACCAGTGTATAGGATGAAGCCACCTACCAATGTACAGCCTGTCAGGGTATCTCATGCCAGTACACAGACCATTGATGTACCTACCAGTGTACCATCTACCAGTATGCCTTCTACCAGTGTACCATCTACCAGTATGCCTTCTACCAGTGTACCATCTACCAGTATGCCTTCTACCAGTGTACCATCTACCAGTATGCCTTCTACCAGTGTACCATCTACCAGTATGCCTTCTACCAGTATGCCTTCTACCAGTGTACCTACTAGTGTACCCACCAGTATACCCACCAGTGTATCTACCAGTGCACCTCCTACCACTACTGGGGCTGGAGCTGGCCCTCCTTCATATTCAAGTGGTCCTACTACTCATACTGGTCCTTCTCCTAGTGCTTCTCTTTCAACTGGTCATCGTCCTCCAAGTTACACACATTCAAGTGGTCCTTCTCCAGTATACATGTATTCAGGTAGTTCCCGTCCTCCAATGTCAACTGGTCCTTCTTCCTTGTATTCCAGCAGTTCTGCTATTCCTTCTCATACTTCAGTTACTAATTCATCCATTGGTTCTACATCACGGTCTTTCTCTAATCCTGGACCTACTTACAAGCCAACTAGCTCAACGCCTATTGGATCAACAGTAGCACCTCCCACTGGATCAGTTACAGGACCCACTCCAGCTTCCACTAAACCAGCTTCAAGCTCTGGTCCTACCACCACTACTCCTGCCATTAATTTACCAGTGTTTAGCTTTGGTACTAGTAACGTTCAAGGATCAACCCCTTTTTCCTTTATTAATTCACCAGCTGGTGGTGGGGCTCCGTTTGTTTTTGGTTCTCGTTCTATTCTACCAGCTGGGGGTGGTGCTCCATCATTTGTTTCTGGAGGGGCCACTCCTTCATTAGCAGCTGCCACACATCCTCCTTCCATTACCAAGTCTTTTTCAATGCCTCCTTCCTTGACAGTGTCATCAAGTAGCAGTTCATCTCTTCCTCCTAGTACAACTCCTGGTTATCCTAGACCCTCTCCTCTTTCCATTGCTACTACTCATTCTCCAGCTCAACTCTCCACAAACACATCTCACACTGTTATCCCTACTAGCTCTATTCCTGTTCCTCCTACTAGTTCCATTCCTGTTCCTCCTACTAGTTCCATTCCTGTTCCTGCTACTAGTTCTATTCCTGTTCCTCCTACTAGTTCTATTCCTGTTCCTTCTACTAGTTCCATTCCTGTTCCTCCTACTAGTTCTATTCCTGTTCCTCCTACTAGTTCCATTCCTGTTCCTTCTACTAGTTCTATTCCTATTGCTACCACTACCTCTGGTTCTACTATGACTCCTGTTTCTATCACTAGTTCCTTTGGAGCTACTAGTTCTACTCCTCTATCTATAACTCACACTACTGCTCCTCCTACTATTACTACTACTACTGCTGCTGCTGCTACTGTTGCTGCTGGTGTTAGTATTTCCACTTCTAATG
>NW_003554902.1:0-1579 GCF_000090795.2 Amphimedon queenslandica | reverse complement strand
ATCCCATATCATGTGATGGTTATAATGTGTATTCATAATAGACCCACCCAATTGTAATGAGAGTTATATGAAGGAATGCTTTGGGTGGGTTGTTTGGCAAGGAAACTGTTTTGATCATGTATACCATTGGCATGCTTTGATATTGTTCTTACGTTGATGCAGGAAATAAACAATATGACTAAGCAAAAAATACGAGATAGATCATGCGATTTTCATATAATCATAAACATACCTCAATATCATAAACTAATGGCTATACATTAGTTACTTACTAAATGAAAGGTTCTTTTCCTGTTTTTATAGTCATGTCTGAATAGTTTGGATTTTGCGGATAGTTATAAATCTATTCTATAGCATAGGGCTGCATGATATGTTTTCCATAAAGATGCGGCTGATATCTATATGAATCCTTATAATTCAACACTGGCTTCCATATTACAGTCCTACCCCACAACCTTGTGCAACTATCATTTAACTTCCCCTTTCTATGGCACATCATCACTTAAAGGTCAAACTTATCAATTGATAAAGTACAACAGTTGCAGATTCCATACCTAGCAATTATACATGCATATTTCTAGATGATGGGCTTTATGTATGTATTGTTGTTGGACCAAAATTGTATGCCTTTACTTCATGCACAATTAATTGGAAACTATAGCTGTTGTAGGACAAAGAGTTCCATGACTCTCCAGCCTATGACCTCTCATAGCTAAATGTACACATGTATATAGTGCTGCTGTAGAAATTAATATATTGGTTATTGATCTATTACAATTAAGGAAGTGTCCCTATCACCAAATAAACATCTTACATGACTGTCAACAATGTTTCCAGTCCCTGAAGAATCAAATACCAATACTAATTCTTTTAAAACTTAAAAAATTAATTTCTAATATTCTAAATGGACCCAATTATGTAGACCAATTAAGTTCAAATGTTTACAGATACACTTAGGAGTGTGGTAAAATTTGCCAGATGGTTAATACCAATACGTAGACAGTGCAGGCCCAAAACTCTCTCCTCAAGCTTGAAGTATTAGAGAGCTGTCACAGCTCAATGTACACATTGATACTGTATGCAGATATTGGTTATATACAGGCTTACATGAATAAAAAGCTTGGAATATATATATAATTGCCAAACTAAAAGTTTGCAATTTTTGCTATCAGTTGCAGACATTGTATTACATAGGTGAAGTTTATATATTCGCTATAAGTGCTAGATAAGACAGCATCAGGCATATAATTAGTCTAATCATCATAGACTTTACTAGGAAGAAGTGATAAGCATGCCATCATCAATATAAGCACATAGTGTCACTCTATTATTGCATGTCTACATGCACAACTTTTTATTGTAAAATTACTGGAACTAATGTATCACTCATCAGACTCATATTGTTAACTGAAACAAAAGCAACAATGTTATTTTATACTTGTTAGAAACTTAGAAATTAAGCCATTTGGAATATTAAAGTCTCAATAATATCATTACAACCATGCAAGAGTTCACAACTCACACACCAAAATAACTGTAGACAATTATCATCAGTTACACAATGATAAAACACTAACAC
>NW_003554901.1:0-1579 GCF_000090795.2 Amphimedon queenslandica | reverse complement strand
ACAGCAGCCTTCTACAAACAAAGACTGTAAAGCTAAATGTAAAATCTGCCAAGGATATAGAAAATGCATGCTTTATTCCAAAGGGAATCTTTTAAAACATCTCAATACAATGCACGGTCAGCTGCTTGAAGAGCAATGTACCTGGAGACGTCAGTCAACCAGTTCAGTCCAATTTAGATTTCAAGAAGATGGTACATACCAGAGAAAGCAACCAGATTTCAAGAATCAGGAGGTTATTTTAACTTCAATTGTGAAGAATTTCTGTGGGCAGTCACTATGGTGGAGAAGCCATGGTTTAGGGATTTCATGAAAGATGTGGAACCTCGATTTAAGAATACTTCTAGAAGATCTGTTGACACTAAAGTAAGTGCATTAGCAACTCAAAGAAGATCTCACCTTTTGAAAAAACTTGCGGCTATAGCTAAACATGGACTACAACCCTCTTTTACTTTGGACTTTTGGATGGGAAGGGATAGCCGAAGTTTTATGGGTTGTACTATACACTATGTATGTGACAAGCAGCTCAAGCACACTATTCTTTGTTTTAAAGAAGTTCCACCGACACATACAAGTGACAGTATAACGCTTCATTTTGAGGGTCTGCATGATTGTTATGAAATCCGTTGTTTCCAAATTATTACTGACAACGCTGCCAATATGAAGTGTGTATTTCTAATACCTCACGAAATAGCTACTCAGGAGATTGACGACGACGACGACGACGACGATGATGACGACATTGAAATTGATAATGAAGATCTAGAAGAATGGAACCTCATGAATTAAAGTATGATGGGTGGTTAGGGTGCACAGCTCACCAGCTCCAGCTGGTAGTCCACGATGGCTATACTGAACTTACCTCATATCGAAGAGTACAGGCAGCTTTTAGCAAAGCAAAAAGTGTCTGTTCTCTCTCTTACAAGTCAAGCCACTTAGCATATAATTTGTCTGCTAAGATTCCAGTAGCTAACGATACTAGATGGAGCTCTCACTTAAGACTACATGATGAACACATCCTCAAAAATATGGATAAAATCAATGAAGCATTAGAGAAAATCAAGCGGCCCAATTTGACTTTCTCTAGATCAGACAAAAAAATCTTTCTGTAGTCGAAGTGATGTCTTATTTTTCTCAAGCTACTGATATTCTTCAGTGTGAAAACCAGGGTTGGGGCGAAGTACTTTGAAAAGTACTTAAGTAAAATCCAAGTACATTTACAAAATACTTAAGTATAAGTACAAGTACATGATCACTTTTGACAAAAGTACTTAAGTATAAGTACAAATACTTGGATATGTACTTAAGTACCGTAGGTCGGGATATATTCGCGGCTGCAATTATTCGCGGTCATAAAAAAATTCAATTAAAAACCATGGAAACCGAGGTGTTATTTTAATTGAAAACGACGCGATAGTGAAGAAAAGCACCTTGCTGCAGTGTTCTTGAGCTGTTGTTCTTCTTGTGTCACTAAGCCTTGGGCTCTTTGGAGCTGCTTTACCAGTTCTTTTCAGGACTAGTGCCTCGCCGTATTTTGGGACTCTCCACCCATTCTAATTAGTGTTTATTGACTTGGGCGTGG